>NC_134401.1:25059196-25359196 GCF_050003625.1 Haematobia irritans
AAAAATCCACCCAAAACCCAAAAAATTTGAAATTTTTATATGAAAAACTTATTTTGGTCATATCTCCTTAAATATGCGTCCTAGAGCGAAAAGGACTTTAATTGGTGACTACCCCCAAAAAATTGAAAAATCCTAAATAAAAAATCCTAAATTGAAATTGAAAAAACCTAAAAAAATTGAAAATTTTATATGAAAAACTTGTTTTGGCCATATCTCCTTAAATATGCGTCCTAGAGCGAAAAGGACTTTAATTCGTGACTACCCCCAAAAAATTGAAAAATCCACCCAAAACCAAAAAAATTTGAAATTTTTATATGAAAAACTTGTTTTGGCCATATCTCCTAAACTAAGCATCCTAGAGCGAAAGGGACTTTAATTCGTGACCACCCCCAAAAGTGAAAAATCTACCCGAAACCTAAAAAATTTGAAATTTTTATATGAAAAATTTGTTTTGGCCATATCTCCTTAAATATGCGTCCTAGAGCGAAAAGGACTTTAATTCGTGACCACACGCAAAAAATTGAAAAATCCACCCAAAACCTAAAAAATTTGAAAATTTTATATGAAAAATTTATTTTGGGCCATATCTCCTTAAATATGCGTCCAAAAAAAATTGACAAATCCACCCAAAACCTAAAAAATTTGAAATTTTTATATGAAAAACTTGTTTTGGCCATATCTCCTAAACTAAGCGTCCTAGAGCGAAAGGGACTTTAATTCGTGACCACCCCCAAAAGTGAAAAATCTACCCGAAACCTAAAAAATTTGAAATTTTTATATGAAAAATTTGTTTTGGCCATATCTCCTTAAATATGCGTCCTAGCGCGAAAAGGACTTTAATTCGTGACCACCCCCAAAAAATTGAAAAATCCACTCAAAACCTAAAAAAATTGAAAATTTTATATGAAAAACTTGTTTTGGCCACATCTCCTTAAATATGCGTCCTAGAGCGAAAAGGACTTTAATTCGTGACCACCCCCAAAAAATTGAAAAGTCCACCCAAAACCTAAAAAAATTTTAAATTTTTATATGAAAAACTTGTTTTGGCCATATCTCCTTAAATATGCGTCCTAGAGCGAAAAGGACTTTAATTCGTGACCACCCCCAAAAAATTGAAAAATCCACCCAAACCCTAAAAAAATTGAAATTTTTATATGAAAAATTTGTTTTGGCCATATCTCTATAAATATGCGTCCTAGAGCGAAAAGGACTTTAATTCGTGACTACCCCCAAAAAATTTAAAAATCCACCCAAAACCTACAAAATTTGAAATTTTTATATGAAAAACTTGTTTTGGCCATATCTCCTTAAATATGCGTCCTAGAGCGAAAAGGACTTTAATTCGTGACTACCCCCAAAAAATTGAAAAATCCACCCAAAACCTAAAAAATTTGAAATTTTTATATGAAAAACTTGTTTTGGCCATATCTCCTTAAATATGCGTCCTAGAGCGAAAAGGACTTTAATTCGTGACCACCCCCAAAAAATTGAAAAATCCACCCAAAACCCAAATTTTTTTGAAATTTTTATATGAAAAATTTGTTTTGGCCATATCTCCTTAAATATGCGTCCTAGCGCGAAAAGGACTTTAATTCGTGACCACCCCCAAAAAATTGAAAAATCCACTCAAAACCTAAAAAAATTGAAAATTTTATATGAAAAACTTGTTTTGGCCACATCTCCTTAAATATGCGTCCTAGAGCGAAAAGGACTTTAATTCGTGACCACCCCCAAAAAATTGAAAAGTCCACCCAAAACCTAAAAAAATTTTAAATTTTTATATGAAAAACTTGTTTTGGCCATATCTCCTTAAATATGCGTCCTAGCGCGAAAAGGACTTTAATTCGTGACCACCCCCAAAAAATTGAAAAATCCACTCAAAACCTAAAAAAATTGAAAATTTTATATGAAAAACTTGTTTTGGCCACATCTCCTTAAATATGCGTCCTAGAGCGAAAAGGACTTTAATTCGTGACCACCCCCAAAAAATTGAAAAGTCCACCCAAAACCTAAAAAAATTTTAAATTTTTATATGAAAAACTTGTTTTGGCCATATCTCCTTAAATATGCGTCCTAGAGCGAAAAGGACTTTAATTCGTGACCACCCCCAAAAAATTGAAAAATCCACCCAAACCCTAAAAAAATTGAAATTTTTATATGAAAAATTTGTTTTGGCCATATCTCCTTAAATATGCGTCCTAGCGCGAAAAGGACTTTAATTCGTGACCACCCCCAAAAAATTGAAAAATCCACTCAAAACCTAAAAAAATTGAAAATTTTATATGAAAAACTTGTTTTGGCCATATCTCCTTAAATATGCGTCCTAGAGCGAAAAGGACTTTAATTCGTGACCACCCCCAAAAAATTGAAAAATCCACCCAAAACCCAAATTTTTTTGAAATTTTTATATGAAAATTTTGTTTTGGCCATATCTCCTTAAATATGCGTCCTAGCGCGAAAAGGACTTTAATTCGTGACCACCCCCAAAAAATTGAAAAATCCACTCAAAACCTAAAAAAATTGAAAATTTTATATGAAAAACTTGTTTTGGCCACATCTCCTTAAATATGCGTCCTAGAGCGAAAAGGACTTTAATTCGTGACCACCCCCAAAAAATTGAAAAATCCACCCAAAACCCAAATTTTTTTGAAATTTTTATATGAAAAATTTGTTTTGGCCATATCTCCTTAAATATGCGTCCTAGCGCGAAAAGGACTTTAATTCGTGACCACCCCCAAAAAATTGAAAAATCCACTCAAAACCTAAAAAAATTGAAAATTTTATATGAAAAACTTGTTTTGGCCACATCTCCTTAAATATGCGTCCTAGCGCGAAAAGGACTTTAATTCGTGACCACCCCCAAAAAATTGAAAAATCCACCCAAACCCTAAAAAAATTGAAATTTTTATATGAAAAATTTGTTTTGGCCATATCTCTATAAATATGCGTCCTAGAGCGAAAAGGACTTTAATTCGTGACTACCCCCAAAAAATTTAAAAAGCCACCCAAAACCTACAAAATTTGAAATTTTTATATGAAAAACTTGTTTTGGCCATATCTCCTTAAATATGCGTCCTAGAGCGAAAAGGACTTTAATTCGTGACCACCCCCAAAAAATTGAAAAATCCACCCAAAACCCAAATTTTTTTGAAATTTTTATATGAAAAACTTGTTTTGGCCATATCTCCTTAAATATGCGTCCTAGAGCGAAAAGGACTTTAATTCGTGACTACCCCCAAAAAAATGAAAAATCCACCCAAAACCTAAAAAATTTAAATTTTTATATGAAAAACTTGTTTTGGCCATATCTCCTTAAATATACGTCCTAGAGCGAAAAGGACTTTAATTCGTGACTACCCCCAAAAAATTGAAAAATCCACCCAAAACCCAAAAAATTTGAAATTTTTATATGAAAAACTTGTTTTGGCCATATCTCCTAAACTAAGCGTCCTAGAGCGAAAAGGACTTTAATTCGTGACTACCCCCAAAAAATTGAAAAATCCACCCAAAACCCAAAAAATTTGAAATTTTTATATGAAAAACTTGTTTTGGCCATATCTCCTTAAATATGCGTCCTAGAGCGAAAAGGAAAAATTTGAAATTTTTATATGAAAAACTTGTTTTGGCCATATCTCCTTAAATATGCGTCCTAGAGCGAAAAGGACTTTAATTCGTGACCACCCCCAAAAAATTGAAAAATCCACCCAAAACCCAAAAAATTTGAAATTTTTATATGAAAAACTTGTTTTGGCCATATCTCCTTAAATATGCGTCCTAGAGCGAAAAGGACTTTAATTCGTGACTACCCCCAAAAAATTGAAAAATCCACCCAAAACCTAAAAAATTTAAATTTTTATATGAAAAACTTGTTTTGGCCATATCTCCTTAAATATACGTCCTAGAGCGAAAAGGACTTTAATTCGTGACTACCCCCAAAAAATTGAAAAATCCACCCAAAACCCAAAAAATTTGAAATTTTTATATGAAAAACTTGTTTTGGCCATATCTCCTAAACTAAGCGTCCTAGAGCGAAAAGGACTTTAATTCGTGACTACCCCCAAAAAATTGAAAAATCAACTCAAAAAATTTGAAATTTTTATATGAAAAACTTGTTTTGGCCATATCTCCTAAACTAAGCGTCCTAGAGCGAAAAGGACTCTAATTCGTGACTACCCCCAAAAAATTGAAAAATCCACCCAAAACCCAAAAAATTTGAAATTTTTATATGAAAAACTTGTTTTGGCCATATCTCCTTAAATATGCGTCCTAGAGCGAAAAGGACTTTAATTCGTGACCACCCCCAAAAAATTGAAAAATCCACCCAAAACCCAAAAAATTTGAAATTTTTATATGAAAAACTTGTTTTGGCCATATCTCCTTAAATATGCGTCCTAGAGCGAAAAGGACTTTAAATCGTGACTACCCCCAAAAAATTGAAAAATCCACCCAAAACCCAAAAAATTTGAAATTTTTATATGAAAAACTTGTTTTGGCCATATCTCCTTAAATATGCGTCCTAGAGCGAAAAGGACTTTAATTCGTGACTACCCCCAAAAAATTGAAAAATCCACCCAAAACCCAAAAAATTTGAAATTTTTATATGAAAAACTTGTTTTGGCCATATCTCCTTAAATACGCGTCCTAGAGCGAAAAGGACTTTAATTCGTGACCACCCCCAAAAAATTGAAAAATCCACCCAAAACCCAAAAAAATTGAAATTTTTATATGAAAAACTTGTTTTGGCCATATCTCCTTAAATATGCGTCCTAGAGCGAAAAGGACTTTAATTCGTGACCACCCCCAAAAAATTGAAAAATCCACCCAAAACCCAAAAAAATTGAAATTTTTATATGAAAAACTTGTTTTGGCCATATCTCCTTAAATATGCGTCCTAGAGCGAAAAGGACTTTAATTCGTGACTACCCCCAAAAAATTGAAAAATCCACCCTCCTTAAATATGCGTCCTAGAGCGAAAAGGACTTTAATTCGTGACCACCCCCAAAAAATTGAAAAATCCACCCAAAACCCAAAAAATTTGAACTTTTTATATGAAAAACTTGTTTTGGCCATATCTCCTTAAATATGCGTCCTAGAGCGAAAAGGACTTTAATTCGTGACTACCCCCAAAAAATTGAAAAATCCACCCAAAACCCAAAAAATTTGAAATTTTTATATGAAAAACTTGTTTTGGCCATATCTCCTTAAATATGCGTCCTAGAGCGAAAAGGACTTTAATTCGTGACCACCCCCAAAAAATTGAAAAATCCACCCAAAACCCAAAAAATTTGAAATTTTTATATGAAAAACTTGTTTTGGCCATATCTCCTTAAATATGCGTCCTAGAGCGAAAAGGACTTTAATTCGTGACCACACCCAAAAAATTGAAAAATCCACCCAAAATCCAAAAATTTGAAATTTTTATATGAAAAACTTGTTTTGGCCATATCTCCTTAAATATGCGTCCTAGAGCGAAAAGGACTTTAATTCGTGACTACCCCCAAAAAATTGAAAAATCCACCCAAAACCTCCAAAATTTGAAATTTTTATATGAAAAACTTGTTTTGGCCATATCTCCTTAAATATGCGTCCTAGAGCGAAAAGGACTTTAATTCGTGACCACCCCCTAAAAATTTAAAAATCCACCCAAAACCCAAAAAATTTGAAATTTTTATATGAAAAACTTGTTTTGGCCATATCTCCTTAAATATGCGTCCTAGAGCGAAAAGGACTTTAATTCGTGACTACCCCCTAAAAATTTAAAAATCCACCCAAAACCCAAAAAATTTTAAATTTTTATATCAAAAACTTGTTTTGGCCATATCTCCTTAAATATGCGTCCTAGAGCGAAAAGGACTTTAATTCGTGACCACCCCCTAAAAATTGAAAAATCCACCCAAAACCCAAAAAATTTGAAAATTTTATATGAAAAACTTGTTTTGTTATCTCCTTAAATATGCGTCCTAGAGCGAAAAGGACTTTAATTCGTGACTACCCCCAAAAAAATTGAAAAATCCACCCAAAACCTAAAAAATTTGAAATTTTTATATGAAAAACTTGTTTTGGCCATATCTCCTTAAATATGCGTCCTAGAGCGAAAAGGACTTTAATTCGTGACTAGTTTAATTCGAAAAGGAGTTTAATTCGTGACTACCCCCAAAAAATTGAAAAATCCACCCAAAACCTACAAAATTTGAAATTTTTATATGAAAAACTTGTTTTGGCCATATCTCCTTAAATATGCGTCCTAGAGCGAAAAGGACTTTAATTCGTGACCACCCCCTAAAAATTTAAAAATCCACCCAAAACCCAAAAAATTTTAAATTTTTATATCAAAAACTTGTTTTGGCCATATCTCCTTAAATATGCGTCCTAGAGCGAAAAGGACTTTAATTCGTGACCATCCCCAAAAAATTGCAAAATCCACCCAAAACCCAAAAAATTTGAAATTTTTATATGAAAAACTTGTTTTGGCCATATCTCCTTAAATATGCGTCCTAGAGCGAAAAGGACTTTAATTCGTGACTACCCCCAAAAAATTGAAAAATCCACCCAAAACCCAAAAAATTTGAAATTTTTATATGAAAAACTTGTTTTGGCCATATCTCCTTAAATACGCGTCCTAGAGCGAAAAGGACTTTAATTCGTGACCACCCCCAAAAAATTGAAAAATCCACCCAAAACCCAAAAAAATTGAAATTTTTATATGAAAAACTTGTTTTGGCCATATCTCCTTAAATATGCGTCCGAGAGCGAAAAGGACTTTAATTCGTGACCACCCCCAAAAAATTGAAAAATCCACCCAAAAAATTTGAAATTTTTATATGAAAAATTTGTTTTGGCCATATCTCCTTAAATATGCGTCCTAGAGCGAAAAGGAGTTTAATTCGTGACCACACGCAAAAAATTGAAAAATCCACCCAAAACCCAAAAAATTTGAAATTTTTATATGAAAAACTTATTTTGGTCATATCTCCTTAAATATGCGTCCTAGAGCGAAAAGGACTTTAATTGGTGACTACCCCCAAAAAATTGAAAAATCCTAAATAAAAAATCCTAAATTGAAATTGAAAAAACCTAAAAAAATTGAAAATTTTATATGAAAAACTTGTTTTGGCCACATCTCCTTAAATATGCGTCCTAGAGCGAAAAGGACTTTAATTCGTGACCACCCCGAAACAATTGAAAAATCCACCCAAAACCCAAAAAATTTGAAATTTTTATATGAAAAACTTGTTTTGGCCATATCTCCTTAAATATGCGTCCTAGAGCGAAAAGGACTTTAATTCGTGACTACCCCCAAAAAATTGAAAAATCCACCCAAAACCTAAAAAATTTGAAATTTTTATATGAAATACTTGTCTTGGCCATATCTCCTAAACCAAACGTTCTAGAGCGAAAGGACTTTAATTCCTGACCACCCCCAAAAAATTGACAAATCCACCCAAAACCCAAAAAATTTGAAATTTTTATATGAAAAACTTGTTTTGGCCATATCTCCTTAAATATGCGTCCTAGAGCGAAAAGGACTTTAATTCGTGACCACCCCCAAAAAATTGAAAAATGCACTCAAAACCTAAAAAAATTGAAAATTTTATATGAAAAACTTGTTTTGGCCATATCTCCTTAAATATGCGTCCTAGAGCGAAAAGGACTTTAATTCGTGACCACCCCCAAAAAATTGAAAAGTCCACCCAAAACCTAAAAAAATTTTAAATTTTTATATGAAAAACTTGTTTTGGCCATATCTCCTTAAATATGCGTCCTAGAGCGAAAAGGACTTTAATTCGTGACTACCCCCAAAAAATTGAAAAATCCACCCAAAACCAAAAAAAATTGAAATTTTTATATGAAAAACTTGTTTTGGCCATATCTCCTAAACTAAGCGTCCTAGAGCGAAAGGGACTTTAATTCGTGACCACCCCCAAAAGTGAAAAATCTACCCGAAACCTAAAAAATTTGAAATTTTTATATGAAAAATTTGTTTTGGCCATATCTCCTTAAATATGCGTCCTAGAGCGAAAAGGACTTTAATTCGTGACCACACGCAAAAAATTGAAAAATCCACCCAAAACCTAAAAAATTTGAAAATTTTATATGAAAAATTTATTTTGGCCATATCTCCTTAAATATGCGTCCAAAAAAAATTGACAAATCCACCCAAAACCTAAAAAATTTGAAATTTTTATATGAAAAACTTGTTTTGGCCATATCTCCTAAACTAAGCGTCCTAGAGCGAAAGGGACTTTAATTCGTGACCACCCCCAAAAGTGAAAAATCTACCCGAAACCTAAAAAATTTGAAATTTTTATATGAAAAATTTGTTTTGGCCATATCTCCTTAAATATGCGTCCTAGCGCGAAAAGGACTTTAATTCGTGACCACCCCCAAAAAATTGAAAAATCCACTCAAAACCTAAAAAAAATTGAAAATTTTATATGAAAAACTTGTTTTGGCCACATCTCCTTAAATATGCGTCCTAGAGCGAAAAGGACTTTAATTCGTGACCACCCCCTAAAAATTGAAAAATCCACCCAAAACCCAAAAAATTTGAAAATTTTATATGAAAAACTTGTTTTGTTATCTCCTTAAATATGCGTCCTAGAGCGAAAAGGACTTTAATTCGTGACTACCCCCAAAAAAATTGAAAAATCCACCCAAAACCTAAAAAATTTGAAATTTTTATATGAAAAACTTGTTTTGGCCATATCTCCTTAAATATGCGTCCTAGAGCGAAAAGGACTTTAATTCGTGACTACCCCCAAAAAATTGAAAAATCCACCCAAAAAATTTGAAATTTTTATATGAAAAATTTGTTTTGGCCATATCTCCTTAAATATGCGTCCTAGAGCGAAAAGGAGTTTAATTCGTGACCACACGCACAAAATTGAAAAATCCACCCAAAACCCAAAAAATTTGAAATTTTTATATGAAAAACTTATTTTGGTCATATCTCCTTAAATATGCGTCCTAGAGCGAAAAGGACTTTAATTGGTGACTACCCCCAAAAAATTGAAAAATCCTAAATAAAAAATCCTAAATTGAAATTGAAAAAACCTAAAAAAATTGAAAATTTTATATGAAAAACTTGTTTTGGCCACATCTCCTTAAATATGCGTCCTAGAGCGAAAAGGACGTTAATTCGTGACCACCCCGAAACAATTGAAAAATCCACCCAAAACCCAAAAAATTTGAAATTTTTATATGAAAAACTTGTTTTGGCCATATCTCCTTAAATATGCGTCCTAGAGCGAAAAGAACTTTAATTCGTGACTACCCCCAAAAAATTGAAAAATCCACCCAAAACCTAAAAAATTTGAAATTTTTATATGAAATACTTGTCTTGGCCATATCTCCTAAACCAAACGTTCTAGAGCGAAAGGACTTTAATTCCTGACCACCCCCTAAAAATTTAAAAATCCACCCAAAACCCAAAAAATTTGAAATTTTTATATGAAAACTTGTTTTGGCCATATCTCCTTAAATATGCGTCCTAGAGCGAAAAGGACTTTAATTCGTGACCACCCCCAAAAAATTGAAAAATGCACTCAAAACCTAAAAAAATTGAAAATTTTATATGAAAAACTTGTTTTGGCCATATCTCCTTAAATATGCGTCCTAGAGCGAAAAGGACTTTAATTCGTGACCACCCCCAAAAAATTGAAAAGTCCACCCAAAACCTAAAAAAATTTTAAATTTTTATATGAAAAACTTGTTTTGGCCATATCTCCTTAAATATGCGTCCTAGAGCGAAAAGGACTTTAATTCGTGACTACCCCCAAAAAATTGAAAAATCCACCCAAAACCAAAAAAATTTGAAATTTTTATATGAAAAACTTGTTTTGGCCATATCTCCTAAACTAAGCGTCCTAGAGCGAAAGGGACTTTAATTCGTGACCACCCCCAAAAGTGAAAAATCTACCCGAAACCTAAAAAATTTTAAATTTTTATATGAAAAATTTGTTTTGGCCATATCTCCTTAAATATGCGTCCTAGAGCGAAAAGGACTTTAATTCGTGACCACACGCAAAAAATTGAAAAATCCACCCAAAACCTAAAAAATTTGAAAATTTTATATGAAAAATTTATTTTGGCCATATCTCCTTAAATATGCGTCCAAAAAAAATTGACAAATCCACCCAAAACCTAAAAAATTTGAAATTTTTATATGAAAAACTTGTTTTGGCCATATCTCCTAAACTAAGCGTCCTAGAGCGAAAGGGACTTTAATTCGTGACCACCCCCAAAAGTGAAAAATCTACCCGAAACCTAAAAAATTTGAAATTTTTATATGAAAAATTTGTTTTGGCCATATCTCCTTAAATATGCGTCCTAGCGCGAAAAGGACTTTAATTCGTGACCACCCCCAAAAGTGAAAAATCTACCCGAAACCTAAAAAATTTGAAATTTTTATATGAAAAATTTGTTTTGGCCATATCTCCTTAAATATGCGTCCTAGCGCGAAAAGGACTTTAATTCGTGACCACCCCCAAAAAATTGAAAAGTCCACCCAAAACCTAAAAAAATTTTAAATTTTTATATGAAAAACTTGTTTTGGCCATATCTCCTTAAATATGCGTCCTAGAGCGAAAAGGACTTTAATTCGTGACCACCCCCAAAAAATTGAAAAATCCACCCAAACCCTAAAAAAATTGAAATTTTTATATGAAAAATTTGTTTTGGCCATATCTCTATAAATATGCGTCCTAGAGCGAAAAGGACTTTAATTCGTGACTACCCCCAAAAAATTGAAAAATCCACCCAAAACCAAAAAAATTTGAAATTTTTATATGAAAAACTTGTTTTGGCCATATCTCCTTAAATATGCGTCCTAGAGCGAAAAGGACTTTAATTCGTGACCACCCCCAAAAAATTGAAAAATCCACCCAAAACCCAAAAAATTTGAAATTTTTATATGAAAAACTTGTTTTGGCCATATCTCCTAAACTAAGCGTTCTAGAGCGAAAAGGACTTTAATTCGTGACCACCCCCAAAAAATTGAAAAATCCACCCAAAACCTAAAAAATTTGAAATTTTTATATGAAAAACTTGTTTTGGCCATATCTCCTTAAATATGCGTCCTAGAGCGAAAAGGACTTTAATTCGTGACCACCCCCAAAAAATTGAAAAATCCACCCAAAACCCAAATTTTTTTGAAATTTTTATATGAAAAACTTGTTTTGGCCATATCTCCTTAAATATGCGTCCTAGAGCGAAAAGGACTTTAATTCGTGACTACCCCCAAAAAAATGAAAAATCCACCCAAAACCTAAAAAATTTAAATTTTTATATGAAAAATTTGTTTTGGCCATATCTCCTTAAATATACGTCCTAGAGCGAAAAGGACTTTAATTCGTGACTACCCCCAAAAAATTGAAAAATCCACCCAAAACCCAAAAAATTTGAAATTTTTATATGAAAAACTTGTTTTGGCCATATCTCCTAAACTAAGCGTCCTAGAGCGAAAAGGACTCTAATTCGTGACTACCCCCAAAAAATTGAAAAATCCACCCAAAACCCAAAAAATTTGACATTTTTATATGAAAAACTTGTTTTGGCCATATCTCCTTAAATATGCGTCCTAGAGCGAAAAGGACTTTAATTCGTGACCATCCCCAAAAAATTGAAAAATCCACCCAAAACCCAAAAAATTTGAAATTTTTATATGAAAAACTTGTTTTGGCCATATCTCCTTAAATATGCGTCCTAGAGCGAAAAGGACTTTAATTCGTGACTACCCCCAAAAAATTGAAAAATCCACCCAAAACCCAAAAAATTTGAAATTTTTATATGAAAAACTTGTTTTGGCCATATCTCCTAAACTAAGCGTCCTAGAGCGAAAAGGACTTTAATTCGTGACTACCCCCAAAAAATTGAAAAATCCACCCAAAACCTAAAAAATTTGAAATTTTTATATGAAAAACTTGTTTTGGCCATATCTCCTTAAATATGCGTCCTAGAGCGAAAAGGAAAAATTTGAAATTTTTATATGAAAAACTTGTTTTGGCCATATCTCCTTAAATATGCGTCCTAGAGCGAAAAGGACTTTAATTCGTGACCACCCCCAAAAAATTGAAAAATCCACCCAAAACCCAAAAAATTTGAAATTTTTATATGAAAAACTTGTTTTGGCCATATCTCCTTAAATATGCGTCCTAGAGCGAAAAGGACTTTAATTCGTGACTACCCCCAAAAAATTGAAAAATCCACCCAAAACCTACAAAATTTAAATTTTTATATGAAAAACTTGTTTTGGTCATATCTCCTTAAATATACGTCCTAGAGCGAAAAGGACTTTAATTCGTGACTACCCCCAAAAAATTGAAAAATCCACCCAAAACCCAAAAAATTTGAAATTTTTATATGAAAAACTTGTTTTGGCCATATCTCCTAAACTAAGCGTCCTAGAGCGAAAAGGACTTTAATTCGTGACTACCCCCAAAAAATTGAAAAATCAACCCAAAACCCAAAAAATTTGAAATTTTTATATGAAAAACTTGTTTTGGCCATATCTTCTAAACTAAGCGTCCTAGAGCGAAAAGGACTCTAATTCGTGACTACCCCCAAAAAATTGAAAAATCCACCCAAAACCCAAAAAATTTGAAATTTTTATATGAAAAACTTGTTTTGGCCATATCTCCTTAAATATGCGTCCTAGAGCGAAAAGGACTTTAATTCGTGACCACCCCCAAAAAATTGAAAAATCCACCCAAAACCCAAAAAATTTGAAATTTTTATATGAAAAACTTGTTTTGGCCATATCTCCTTAAATATGCGTCCTAGAGCGAAAAGGACTTTAATTCGTGACTACCCCCAAAAAATTGAAAAATCCACCCAAAACCCAAAAAATTTGAAATTTTTATATGAAAAACTTGTTTTGGCCATATCTCCTTAAATATGCGTCCTAGAGCGAAAAGGACTTTAATTCGTGACTACCCCCAAAAAATTGAAAAATCCACCCAAAACCCAAAAAATTTGAACTTTTTATATGAAAAACTTGTTTTGGCCATATCTCCTTAAATATGCGTCCTAGAGCGAAAAGGACTTTAATTCGTGACCACCCCCAAAAAATTGAAAAATCCACCCAAAACCCAAAAAATTTGAAATTTTTATATGAAAAACTTGTTTTGGCCATATCTCCTTAAATATGCGTCCTAGAGCGAAAAGGACTTTAATTCGTGACTACCCCCAAAAAATTGAAAAATCCACCCAAAACCCAAAAAATTTGAAATTTTTATATGAAAAACTTGTTTTGGCCATATCTCCTTAAATACGCGTCCTAGAGCGAAAAGGACTTTAATTCGTGACCACCCCCAAAAAATTGAAAAATCCACCCAAAACCCAAAAAAATTGAAATTTTTATATGAAAAACTTGTTTTGGCCATATCTCCTTAAATATGCGTCCTAGAGCGAAAAGGACTTTAATTCGTGACCACCCCCAAAAAATTGAAAAATCCACCCAAAACCCAAAAAAATTGAAATTTTTATATGAAAAACTTGTTTTGGCCATATCTCCTTAAATATGCGTCCTAGAGCGAAAAGGACTTTAATTCGTGACTACCCCCAAAAAATTGAAAAATCCACCCTCCTTAAATATGCGTCCTAGAGCGAAAAGGATTTTAATTCGTGACCACCCCCAAAAAATTGAAAAATCCACCCAAAACCCATAAAATTTGAACTTTTTATATGAAAAACTTGTTTTGGCCATATCTCCTTAAATATGCGTCCTAGAGCGAAAAGGACTTTAATTCGTGACTACCCCCAAAAAATTGAAAAATCCACCCAAAACCCAAAAAATTTGAAATTTTTATATGAAAAACTTGTTTTGGCCATATCTCCTTAAATATGCGCCCTAGAGCGAAAAGGACTTTAATTCGTGACCACCCCCAAAAAATTGAAAAATCCACCCAAAACCCAAAAAATTTGAAATTTTTATATGAAAAACTTGTTTTGGCCATATCTCCTTAAATATGCGTCCTAGAGCGAAAAGGACTTTAATTCGTGACTACCCCCAAAAAATTGAAAAATTCACCCAAAACCCAAAAAATTTGAAATTTTTATATGAAAAACTTGTTTTGGCCATATCTCCTTAAATATGCGTCCTAGAGCGAAAAGGACTTTAATTCGTGACTACCCCCAAAAAATTGAAAAATCCACCCAAAACCCAAAAAATTTGAAATTTTTATATGAAAAACTTGTTTTGGCCATATCTCCTTAAATATGCGTCTTAGAGCGAAAAGGACTTTAATTCGTGACCACCCCCAAAAAATTGAAAAATCCACCCAAAACCCAAAAAAATTGAAATTTTTATATGAAAAACTTGTTTTGGCCATATCTCCTTAAATATGCGTCCTAGAGCGAAAAGGACTTTAATTCGTGACTACCCCCAAAAAATTGAAAAATCCACCCAAAACCCAAAAAATTTGAAATTTTTATATGAAAAACTTGTTTTGGCCATATCTCCTTAAATATGCGTCCTAGAGCGAAAAGGACTTTAATTCGTGACCACCCCCAAAAAATTGAAAAATCCACCCAAAACCCAAAAAATTTGAACTTTTTATATGAAAAACTTGTTTTGGCCATATCTCCTTAAATATGCGTCCTAGAGCGAAAAGGACTTTAATTCGTGACCACCCCCAAAAAATTGAAAAATCCACCCAAAACCCAAAAAATTTGAAATTTTTATATGAAAAACTTGTTTTGGCCATATCTCCTTAAATATGCGTCCTAGAGCGAAAAGGACTTTAATTCGTGACTACCCCCAAAAAATTGAAAAATCCACCCAAAACCCAAAAAATTTGAAATTTTTATATGAAAAACTTGTTTTGGCCATATCTCCTTAAATACGCGTCCTAGAGCGAAAAGGACTTTAATTCGTGACCACCCCCAAAAAATTGAAAAATCCACCCAAAACCCAAAAAAATTGAAATTTTTATATGAAAAACTTGTTTTGGCCATATCTCCTTAAATATGCGTCCTAGAGCGAAAAGGACTTTAATTCGTGACTACCCCCAAAAAATTGAAAAATCCACCCAAAACCCAAAAAATTTGAAATTTTTATATGAAAAACTTGTTTTGGCCATATCTCCTTAAATATGCGTCCTAGAGCGAAAAGGACTTTAATTCGTGACCACCCCCAAAAAATTGAAAAATTCACCCAAAACCCAAAAAAATTGAAATTTTTATATGAAAAACTTGTTTTGGCCATATCTCCTTAAATATGCGTCCTAGAGCGAAAAGGACTTTAATTCGTGACTACCCCCAAAAAATTGAAAAATTCACCCAAAACCCAAAAAATTTGGAATTTTTATATGAAAAACTTGTTTTGGCCATATCTCCTTAAATATGCGTCCTAGAGCGAAAAGGACTTTAATTCGTGACCACCCCCAAAAAATTGAAAAATCCACCCAAAACCCAAAAAATTTGAAATTTTTATATGAAAAACTTGTTTTGGCCATATCTCCTTAAATATGCGTCCTAGAGCGAAAAGGACTTTAATTCGTGACCACCCCCAAAAAATTGAGAAATCCACCCAAAACCCAAAAAAATTTAAATTTTTATATGAAAAACTTGTTTTGGCCATATCTCCTTAAATATGCGTCCTAGAGCGAAAAGGACTTTAATTCGTGACTACCCCCAAAAAAAATGAAAAATCCACCCAAAACCCAAAAAATTTGAAATTTTTATATGAAAAACTTGTTTTGGCCATATCTCCTTAAATATGCGTCCTAGAGCGAAAAGGACTTTAATTCGTGACTACCCCCAAAAAATTGAAAAATCCACCCAAAACCTAAAAAATTTGAAATTTTTATATGAAAAACTTGTTTTGGCCATATCTCCTTAAATATGCGTCCTAGAGCGAAAAGGACTTTAATTCGTGACTACCCCCAAAAAATTGAAAAATCCACCCAAAACCCAAAAAATTTGAAATTTTTATATGAAAAACTTGTTTTGGCCATATCTCCTAAACTAAGCGTCCTAGAGCGAAAAGGACTCTAATTCGTGACTACCCCCAAAAAATTGAAAAATCCACCCAAAACCCAAAAAATTTGAAATTTTTATATGAAAAACTTGTTTTGGCCATATCTCCTAAACTAAGCGTCCTAGAGCGAAAAGGACTCTAATTCGTGACCATCCCCAAAAAATTGAAAAATCCACCCAAAACCCAAAAAATTTGACATTTTTATATGAAAAACTTGTTTTGGCCATATCTCCTTAAATATGCGTCCTAGAGCGAAAAGGACTTTAATTCGTGACTACCCCCAAAAAATTGAAAAATCCACCCAAAACCCAAAAAATTTGACATTTTTATATGAAAAACTTGTTTTGGCCATATCTCCTTAAATATGCGTCCTAGAGCGAAAAGGACTTTAATTCGTGACTACCCCCAAAAAATTGAAAAATCCACCCAAAACCCAAAAAATTTGAAATTTTTATATGAAAAACTTGTTTTGGCCATATCTCCTAAACTAAGCGTCCTAGAGCGAAAAGGACCTTAATTCGTGACTACCCCCAAAAAATTGAAAAATCCACCCAAAACCTAAAAAATTTGAAATTTTTATATGAAAAACTTGTTTTGGCCATATCTCCTTAAATATGCGTCCTAGAGCGAAAAGGACTTTAATTCGTGACTACCCCCAAAAAATTGAAAAATCCACCCAAAAAATTTGAAATTTTTATATGAAAAACTTGTTTTGGCCATATCTCCTAAACTAAGCGTCCTAGAGCGAAAAGGACTCTAATTCGTGACCACCCCCAAAAAATTGAAAAATCCACCCAAAACCCAAAAAATTTGAAATTTTTATATGAAAAACTTGTTTTGGCCATATCTCCTAAACTAAGCGTCCTAGAGCGAAAAGGACTCTAATTCGTGACCATCCCCAAAAAATTGAAAAATCCACCCAAAACCCAAAAAATTTGACATTTTTATATGAAAAACTTGTTTTGGCCATATCTCCTTAAATATGCGTCCTAGAGCGAAAAGGACTTTAATTCGTGACTACCCCCAAAAAATTGAAAAATCCACCCAAAACCCAAAAAATTTGACATTTTTATATGAAAAACTTGTTTTGGCCATATCTCCTTAAATATGCGTCCTAGAGCGAAAAGGACTTTAATTCGTGACTACCCCCAAAAAATTGAAAAATCCACCCAAAACCCAAAAAATTTGAAATTTTTATATGAAAAACTTGTTTTGGCCATATCTCCTTAAATATGCGTCCTAGAGCCAAAAGGACTTTAATTCGTGACCACCCCCAAAAAATTGAAAAATCCACCCAAAACCCAAAAAATTTGAAATTTTTATATGAAAAACTTGTTTTGGCCATACTCCTTAAATATGCGTCCTAGAGCGAAAAGGACTTTAATTCGTGACCACCCCCAAAAAATTGAAAAATCCACCCAAAACCCAAAAAATTTTAAATTTTTATATGAAAAACTTGTTTTGGCCATATCTTCTTAAATATGCGTCCTAGAGCGAAAAGGACTTTAATTCGTGACTACCCCCAAAAAATTGAAAAATCCACCCAAACCCAAAAAATTTGAAATTTTTATATGAAAAACTTGTTTTGGCCATATCTCCTAAACTAAACGTCCTAGAGCGAAAAGGACTTTAATTCGTGACCACCCCCAAAAAAATGAAAAATCCACCCAAAACCCAAAAAATTTGAAATTTTTATATGAAAAACTTTTTTTGGCCATATCTCCTTGGCCTAGAGCGAAAAAATTGAAAAATCCACACAAAACCTAAAAAATTTGAAATTTTTATATGAAAAACTTGTTTTGGCCATATCTCCTTAAATATGCGTCCTAGAGCGAAAAGGACTTTAATTCGTGATCACCCCCAAAGAATTGAAAAATCCACCCAAAACCAAAAAAAATTGAAATTTTTACATGAAAAACTTGTTTTGGCCATATCTCCTTAAATATGCGTCCTAGAGCGAAAAGGACTTTAATTCGTGACCACCCCCAAAAAAATTGAAAAATCCACCCAAAACCCAAAAAATTTGAAATTTTTATATGAAAAACTTGTTTTGGCCATAACTCCTTAAATATGCGTCCTAGAGCGAAAAGGACTTTATTTCGTGACTACCCCCAAAAAATTGAAAAATCCACCCAAAACCAAAAAAAATTTGAAATTTTTATATGAAAAACTTGTTTTGGCCATATCTCCTTAAATATGCGTCCTAGAGCGAAAAGGACTTTAATTCGTGACCACCCCCAAAAAATTGAAAAATCCACCCAAAACCCAAAAAATTTGAAATTTTTATATGAAAAACTTGTTTTGGCCATATCTCCTTAAATATGCGTCCTAGAGCGAAAAGGACTTTAATTCGTGACCACCCCCAAAAAATTGAAAAATCCACCCAAAACCAAAAAATTTGAAATTTTTATATGAAAAACTTGTTTTGGCCATATCTCCTTAAATATGCGTCCTAGAGCGAAAAGGTCTTTAATTAGTGACCACCCCCTAAAAATTGAAAAATCCACCCAAAACCCAAAAAATTTGAAATTTTTATATGAAAAACTTGTTTTGGCCATATCTCCTAAACTAAGCGTCCTAGAGCGAAAAGGACTTTAATTCGTGATCACCCCCAAAAAAGTGAAAAATCCACCCAAAACCCAAAAAATTTTAAATTTTTATATGAAAAACTTGTTTTGGCCATATCTCCTAAACTAAGCGTTCTAGAGCGAAAAGGACTTTAATTCGTGACTACCCCCAAAAAATTGAAAAATCCACCCAAAACCCAAAAAATTTGAAATTTTTATATGAAAAACTTGTTTTGGCCATATCTCCTTAAATATGCGTCCTAGAGCGAAAAGGACTTTAATTCGTGACCACCCCCTAAAAATTTAAAAATCCACCCAAAACCCAAAAAATTTGAAAATTTTATATGAAAAACTTGTTTTGTTATCTGCTTAAATATGCGTCCTAGAGCGAAAAGGACTTTAATTCGTGACTACCCCCAAAAAATTGAAAAATCCACCCAAAACCCCAAAAAATTGAAATTTTTATATGAAAAACTTGTTTTGGCCATATCTCCTAAACTAAGCGTTCTAGAGCGAAAAGGACTTTAATTCGTGACCACCCCCAAAAAATTGAAAAATCCACTCAAAACCTAAAAAAATTGAAAATTTTATATGAAAAACTTGTTTTGGCCACATCTCCTTAAATATGCGTCCTAGAGCGAAAATGACTTTAATTCGTGACCACCCCCAAAAAATTGAAAAATTCACCCAAAAAATTTGAAATTTTTATATGAAAAACTTGTTTTGGCCATATCTCCTTAAATATGCGTCCTAGAGCGAAAAGGCCTTTAATTCGTGACCACCCCGAAACAATTGAAAAATCCACCCAAAACCCAAAAAATTTGAAATTTTTATATGAAAAACTTGTTTTGGCCATATCTCCTTAAATATGCGTCCTAGAGCGAAAAGGACTTTAATTCGTGACTACCCCCAAAAAATTGAAAAATCCACCCAAAACCTAAAAAATTTGAAATTTTTATATGAAAAACTTGTTTTGGCCATATCTCCTTAAATATGCGTCCTAGAGCGAAAAGGACTTTAATTCGTGACCACCCCCAAAAAATTGAAAAATCCACCCAAAACCCAAAAAATTTGAAATTTTTATATGAAAAACTTGTTTTGGCCATATCTCCTTAAATATGCATCCTAGAGCGAAAAGGACTTTAATTCGTGACCACCCCCAAAAAATTGAAAAATCCACCCAAAACCCAAAAAATTTGAAATTTTTATATGAAAAACTTGTTTTGGCCATATCTCCTTAAATATGCGTCCTAGAGCGAAAAGGACTTTAATTCGTGACCACCCCCAAAAAATTGAAAAATCCACCCAAAACCCAAAAAATTTGAAATTTTTATATGAAAAATTTGTTTTGGCCATATCTCCTTAAATATGCGTCCTAGAGCGAAAAGGACTTTAATTCGTGACTACCCCCAAAAAATTGAAAAATCCACCCAAAACCTAAAAAATTTGAAATTTTTATATGAAAAACTTGTTTTGGCCATATCTCCTAAACTAAGCGTTCTAGAGCGAAAAGGACTTTAATTCGTGACCACCCCCAAAAAATTGAAAAATCCACACAAAACCCAAAAAATTGAAATTTTTATATGAAAAACTTGTTTTGGCCATATCTCCTTAAATATGCGTCCTAGAGCGAAAAGGACTTTAATTCGTGACTACCCCCAAAAAATTGAAAAATCCACCCAAAACCTAAAAAATTTGAAATTTTTATATGAAAAACTTGTTTTGGCCATATCTCCTAAACTAAGCGTTCTAGAGCGAAAAGGACTTTAATTCGTGACTACCCCCAAAAAATTGAAAAATCCACCCAAAACCTAAAAAATTTGAAATTTTTATATGAAAAACTTGTTTTGGCCATATCTCCTTAAATATGCGTCCTAGAGCGAAAAGGACTTTAATTCGTGATCACCCCCAAAAAATTGAAAAATCCACCCAAAACCCAAAAAATTTTAAATTTTTATATGAAAAACTTGTTTTGGCCATATCTCCTTAAATATGCGTCCTAGAGCGAAAAGGACTTTAATTCGTGACTACCCCCAAAAAATTGAAAAATCCACCCAAAACCTAAAAAATTTTAAATTTTTATATGAAAAACTTGTTTTGGCCATATCTCCTTAAATATGCGTCCTAGAGCGAAAAGGACTTTAATTCGTGACTACCCCCAAAAAATTGAAAAATCCACCCAAAACCTAAAAAATTTGAAATTTTTATATGAAAAACTTGTTTTGGCCATATCTCCTAAACTAAGCGTTCTAGAGCGAAAAGGACTTTAATTCGTGACCACCCCCAAAAAATTGAAAAATCCACTCAAAACCTAAAAAAATTGAAATTTTTATATGAAAAACTTGTTTTGGCCATAGCTCCTTAAATATGCGTCCTAGAGCGAAAAGGACTTTAATTCGTGACCACCCCCAAAAAATTGAAAAATCCACACAAAACCTAAAAAATTTGAAATTTTTATATGAAAAACTTGTTTTGGCCATATCTCCTTAAATATGCGTCCTAGAGCGAAAAGGACTTTAATTCGTGACTACCCCCAAAAAATTGAAAAATCCACCCAAAACCTAAAAAATTTGAAATTTTTATATGAAAAACTTGTTTTGGCCATATCTCCTTAAATATGCGTCCTAGAGCGAAAAGGACCACCCCCAAAAAATTGAAAAATCCACACAAAACCCAAAAATTTGAAATTTTTATATGAAAAACTTGTTTTGGCCATATCTCCTTAAATATGCGTCCTAGAGGGAAAAGGACTTTAATTCGTGACTACCCCCAAAAAATTGAAAAATCCACCCAAAACCTAAAAAAGTTGAAATTTTTATATGAAAAACTTGTTTTGGCCATACTCCTTAAATATGCGTCCTAGAGCGAAAAGGACCACCCCCAAAAAATTGAAAAATCCACACAAAACCCAAAAATTTGAAATTTTTATATGAAAAACTTGTTTTGGTCATATCTTCTTAAATATGCGTCCTAGAGCGAAAAGGACTTTAATTCGTGACTACCCCCAAAAAATTGAAAAATCCACCCAAAACCCAAAAAATTTGAAATTTTTATATGAAAAACTTGTTTTGGCCATATCTCCTTAAATATGCGTCCTAGAGCGAAAAGGACTTTAATTCGTGACTACCCCCAAAAAATTGAAAAATCCACCCAAAACCTAAAAAATTTGAAATTTTTATATGAAAAACTTGTTTTGGCCATATCTCCTTAAATATGCGTCCTAGAGCGAAAAGGACTTTAATTCGTGACTACCCCCAAAAAATTGAAAAATCCACCCAAAACCTAAAAAATTTGAAATTTTTATATGAAAAACTTGTTTTGGCCATATCTCCTTAAATATGCGTCCTAGAGCGAAAAGGACTTTAATTCGTGACTACCCCCAAAAAATTGAAAAATCCACCCAAAACCTAAAAAAGTTGAAATTTTTATATGAAAAACTTGTTTTGGCCATATCTCCTTAAATATGCGTCCTAGAGCGAAAAGGACCACCCCCAAAAAATTGAAAAATCCACACAAAACCCAAAAATTTGAAATTTTTATATGAAAAACTTGTTTTGGCCATAGCTCCTTAAATATGCGTCCTAGAGCGAAAAGGACTTTAATTCGTGACCACCCCCAAAAAATTGAAAAATCCACACAAAACCTAAAAAATTTGAAATTTTTATATGAAAAACTTGTTTTGGCCATATCTCCTTAAATATGCGTCCTAGAGCGAAAAGGACTTTAATTCGTGACTACCCCCAAAAAATTGAAAAATCCACCCAAAACCTAAAAAATTTGAAATTTTTATATGAAAAACTTGTTTTGGCCATATCTCCTTAAATATGCGTCCTAGAGCGAAAAGGACCACCCCCAAAAAATTGAAAAATCCACACAAAACCCAAAAATTTGAAATTTTTATATGAAAAACTTGTTTTGGTCATATCTTCTTAAATATGCGTCCTAGAGCGAAAAGGACTTTAATTCGTGACTACCCCCAAAAAATTGAAAAATCCACCCAAAACCCAAAAAATTTTAAATTTTTATATGAAAAACTTGTTTTGGCCATATCTCCTAAACTAAACGTCCTAGAGCGAAAAGGACTTTAATTCGTGACCACCCCCAAAAAATTGAAAAATCCACACAAAACCCAAAAATTTGAAATTTTTATATGAAAAACTTGTTTTGGCCATATCTCCTTAAATATGCGTCCTAGAGCGAAAAGGACTTTAATTCGTGACTACCCCCAAAAATTTGATTGAAAAATCCACCCAAAACCTAAAAAATTTGAAATTTTTATATGAAAAACTTGTTTTGGCCATATCTCCTTAAATATGCGTCCTAGAGCGAAAAGGACTCTAATTCGTGACCACCCCCAAAAAATTGAAAAATCCACACAAAACCCAAAAATTTGAAATTTTTATATGAAAAACTTGTTTTGGCCATATCTCCTTAAATATGCGTCCTAGAGCGAAAAGGACTTTAATTCGTGACTACCCCCAAAAAATTGAAAAATCCACCCAAAACCTAAAAAATTTGAAATTTTTATATGAAAAACTTGTTTTGGCCATATCTCCTTAAATATGCGTCCTAGAGCGAAAAGGACTTTAATTCGTGACCACCCCCAAAAAATTGAAAAATCCACACAAAACCCAAAAATTTGAAATTTTTATATGAAAAACTTGTTTTGGCCATATCTCCTTAAATATGCGTCCTAGAGCGAAAAGGACTTTAATTCGTGACTACCCCCAAAAAATTGAAAAATCCACCCAAAACCTAAAAAATTTGAAATTTTTATATGAAAAACTTGTTTTGGCCATATCTCCTTAAATATGCGTCCTAGAGCGAAAAGGACTTTAATTCGTGACCACCCCCAAAAAATTGAAAAATCCACACAAAACCCAAAAATTTGAAATTCTTATATGAAAAACTTGTTTTGGCCATATCTTCTTAAATATGCGTCCTAGAGGGAAAAGGACTTTAATTCGTGATCACCCCCAAAAAATTGAAAAATCCACCCAAAATCTAAAAAATTTGAAATTTTTATATGAAAAACTTGTTTTGGCCATACTCCTTAAATATGCGTCCTAGAGCGAAAAGGACTTTAATTCGTGACCACCCCCAAAAAATTGAAAAATCCACCCAAAACCCAAAAAATTTGAAATTTTTATATGAAAAACTTGTTTTGGCCATATCTCCTTAAATATGCGTCCTAGAGCGAAAAGGACTTTAATTCGTGACTACCCCCAAAAAATTGAAAAATCCACCCAAAACCTAAAAAATTTGAAATTTTTATATGAAAAACTTGTTTTGGCCATATCTCCTTAAATATGCGTCCTAGAGCGAAAAGGACTTTAATTCGTGACTACCCCCAAAAAATTGAAAAATCCACCCAAAACCTAAAAAATTTGAAATTTTTATATGAAAAACTTGTTTTGGCCATATCTCCTTAAATATGCGTCCTAGAGCGAAAATGACTTTAATTCGTGACCACCCCCAAAAAATTGCAAAATCCACCCAAAACCCAAAAAATTTGAAATTTTTATATGAAAAACTTGTTTTGGCCATATCTCCTTAAATATGCGTCCTAGAGCGAAAAGGACTTTAATTCGTGACCACCCCCAAAAAATTGCAAAATCCACCCAAAACCCAAAAAATTTGAAATTTTTATATGAAAAACTTGTTTTGGCCATATCTCCTTAAATATGCGTCCTAGAGCGAAAAGGACTTTAATTCGTGACTACCCCCAAAAAATTGAAAAATCCACCCAAAACCCAAAAAATATGAAATTTTTATATGAAAAACTTGTTTTAGCAATATCTCCTTAAATATGTGTCCTAGAGCGAAAAGGACTTTAATTCGTGACTACCCCCAAAAAATTGAAAAATCCACCCAAAACCCAAGAAATTTGAAATTTTTATATGAAAAACTTGTTTTGGCCATATCTCCATAAATATGCGTCCTAGAGCGAAAAGGACTTTAATTCGTGACTACCCCCAAAAAATTGAAAAATCCACCCAAAACCTAAAAAATTTGAAAATTTTATATGAAAAACTTGTTTTGGCCATATCTCCTTAAATATGCGTCCTAGAGCGAAAAGGACTTTAATTCGTGACCACCCCCAAAAAATTGAAAAATCCACCCAAAACCCAAAAAATTTGAAATTTTTATATGAAAAACTTGTTTTGGCCATATCTCCTTAAATATGCGTCCTAGAGCGAAAAGGACTTTAATTCGTGACTACCCCCAAAAAATTGAAAAATCCACCCAAAACCTAAAAAATTTGAAATTTTTATATGAAAAACTTGTTTTGGCCATATTTCCTTAAATATGCGTCCTAGAGCGAAAAGGACTTTAATTCGTGACCACCCCCAAAAAATTGAAAAATCCACCCAAAACCCAAAAAATTTGAAATTTTTATATGAAAAACTTGTTTTGGCCATATCTCCTTAAATATGCGTCCTAGAGCGAAAAGGACTTTAATTCGTGACCACCCCCAAAAAATTGAAAAATCCACACAAAACCCAAAAATTTGAAATTTTTATATGAAAAACTTGTTTTGGCCATATCTCCTTAAATATGCGTCCTAGAGCGAAAAGGACTTTAATTCGTGACTACCCCCAAAAAATTGAAAAATCCACCCAAAACCTAAAAAATTTGAAATTTTTATATGAAAAACTTGTTTTGGCCATATCTCCTTAAATATGCGTCCTAGAGCGAAAAGGACTTTAATTCGTGACCACCCCCAAAAAATTGAAAAATCCACACAAGACCCAAAAATTTGAAATTCTTATATGAAAAACTTGTTTTGGCCATATCTCCTTAAATATGCGTCCTAGAGGGAAAAGGACTTTAATTCGTGATCACCCCCAAAAAATTGAAAAATCCACCCAAAATCTAAAAAATTTGAAATTTTTATATGAAAAACTTGTTTTGGCCATACTCCTTAAATATGCGTCCTAGAGCGAAAAGGACTTTAATTCGTGACCACCCCCAAAAAATTGAAAAATCCACCCAAAACCCAAAAAATTTGAAATTTTTATATGAAAAACTTGTTTTGGCCATATCTCCTTAAATATGCGTCCTAGAGCGAAAAGGACTTTAATTCGTGACTACCCCCAAAAAAATTGAAAAATCCACCCAAAACCTAAAAAATTTGAAATTTTTATATGAAAAACTTGTTTTGGCCATATCTCCTTAAATATGCGTCCTAGAGCGAAAAGGACTTTAATTCGTGACCACCCCCAAAAAATTGAAAAATCCACCCAAAACCAAAAAAATTTGAAATTTTTATATGAAAAACTTGTTTTGGCCATATCTCCTTAAATATGCGTCCTAGAGCGAAAAGGACTTTAATTCGTGACCACCCCCTAAAAATTGAAAAATCCACCCAAAACCCAAAAAATTTGAAATTTTTATATGAAAAACTTGTTTTGGCCATATCTCCTAAACTAAGCGTCCTAGAGCGAAAAGGACTTTAATTCGTGACCACCCCCAAAAAATTGAAAAATCCACCCAAAACCCAAAAAAATTTGAAATTTTTATATGAAAAACTTGTTTTGGCCATATCTCCTTAAATATGCGTCCTAGAGCGAAAAGGACTTTAATTCGTGACTACCCCCAAAAAATTGAAAAATCCACCCAAAACCCAAAAAATATGAAATTTTTATATGAAAAACTTGTTTTAGCAATATCTCCTTAAATATGCGTCCTAGAGCGAAAAGGACTTTAATACGTGACCATCCCCAAAAAATTGAAAAATCCACACAAAACCCAAAAAATTTGAAATTTTTATATGAAAAACTTGTTTTGGCCATATCTCCTTATCCACCCAAAACCTAAAAAATTTGAAATTTTTATATGAAAAACTTGTTTTGGCCATATCTCCTTAAATATGCGTCCTAGAGCGAAAAGGACTTTAATTCGTGACCACCCCCAAAAAATTGAAAAATCCACCCAAAACCCTAAAAATTTGAAATTTTTATATGAAAAACTTGTTTTGGCCATATCTCCTTAAATATGCGTCCTAGAGCGAAAAGGACTTTAATTCGTGACCACCCCCAAAAAATTGAAAAATCCACACAAAACCCAAAAATTTGAAATTTTTATATGAAAAACTTGTTTTGGCCATATCTCCTTAAATATGCGTCCTAGAGCGAAAAGGACTTTAATTCGTGACTACCCCCAAAAAATTGAAAAATCCACCCAAAACCTAAAAAATTTGAAATTTTTATATGAAAAACTTGTTTTGGCCATATCTCCTTAAATATGCGTCCTAGAGCGAAAAGGACTTTAATTCGTGACCACCCCCAAAAAATTGAAAAATCCACACAAGACCCAAAAATTTGAAATTCTTATATGAAAAACTTGTTTTGGCCATATCTCCTTAAATATGCGTCCTAGAGGGAAAAGGACTTTAATTCGTGATCACCCCCAAAAAATTGAAAAATCCACCCAAAATCTAAAAAATTTGAAATTTTTATATGAAAAACTTGTTTTGGCCATACTCCTTAAATATGCGTCCTAGAGCGAAAAGGACTTTAATTCGTGACCACCCCCAAAAAATTGAAAAATCCACCCAAAACCCAAAAAATTTGAAATTTTTATATGAAAAACTTGTTTTGGCCATATCTCCTTAAATATGCGTCCTAGAGCGAAAAGGACTTTAATTCGTGACTACCCCCAAAAAAATTGAAAAATCCACCCAAAACCTAAAAAATTTGAAATTTTTATATGAAAAACTTGTTTTGGCCATATCTCCTTAAATATGCGTCCTAGAGCGAAAAGGACTTTAATTCGTGACCACCCCCAAAAAATTGAAAAATCCACCCAAAACCAAAAAAATTTGAAATTTTTATATGAAAAACTTGTTTTGGCCATATCTCCTTAAATATGCGTCCTAGAGCGAAAAGGACTTTAATTCGTGACCACCCCCTAAAAATTGAAAAATCCACCCAAAACCCAAAAAATTTGAAATTTTTATATGCAAAACTTGTTTTGGCCATATCTCCTAAACTAAGCGTCCTAGAGCGAAAAGGACTTTAATTCGTGACCACCCCCAAAAAATTGAAAAATCCACCCAAAACCCAAAAAAATTTGAAATTTTTATATGAAAAACTTGTTTTGGCCATATCTCCTTAAATATGCGTCCTAGAGCGAAAAGGACTTTAATTCGTGACTACCCCCAAAAAATTGAAAAATCCACCCAAAACCCAAAAAATATGAAATTTTTATATGAAAAACTTGTTTTAGCAATATCTCCTTAAATATGCGTCCTAGAGCGAAAAGGACTTTAATACGTGACCATCCCCAAAAAATTGAAAAATCCACACAAAACCCAAAAAATTTGAAATTTTTATATGAAAAACTTGTTTTGGCCATATCTCCTTATCCACCCAAAACCTAAAAAATTTGAAATTTTTATATGAAAAACTTGTTTTGGCCATATCTCCTTAAATATGCGTCCTAGAGCGAAAAGGACTTTAATTCGTGACCACCCCCAAAAAATTGAAAAATCCACCCAAAACCCTAAAAATTTGAAATTTTTATATGAAAAACTTGTTTTGGCCATATCTCCTTAAATATGCGTCCTAGAGCGAAAAGGACTTTAATTCGTGACCACCCCCAAAAAATTGAAAAATCCACACAAAACCCAAAAATTTGAAATTTTTATATGAAAAACTTGTTTTGGCCATATCTCCTTAAATATGCGTCCTAGAGCGAAAAGGACTTTAATTCGTGACTACCCCCAAAAAATTGAAAAATCCACCCAAAACCTAAAAAATTTGAAATTTTTATATGAAAAACTTGTTTTGGCCATATCTCCTTAAATATGCGTCCTAGAGCGAAAAGGACTTTAATTCGTGACCACCCCCAAAAAATTGAAAAATCCACACAAAACCCAAAAATTTGAAATTCTTATATGAAAAACTTGTTTTGGCCATATCTCCTTAAATATGCGTCCTAGAGGGAAAAGGACTTTAATTCATGATCACCCCCAAAAAATTGAAAAATCCACCCAAAATCTAAAAAATTTGAAATTTTTATATGAAAAACTTGTTTTGGCCATACTCCTTAAATATGCGTCCTAGAGCGAAAAGGACTTTAATTCGTGACCACCCCCAAAAAATTGAAAAATCCACCCAAAACCCAAAAAATTTGAAATTTTTATATGAAAAACTTGTTTTGGCCATATCTCCTTAAATATGCGTCCTAGAGCGAAAAGGACTTTAATTCGTGACTACCCCCAAAAAATTGAAAAATCCACCCAAAACCTAAAAAATTTGAAATTTTTATATGAAAAACTTGTTTTGGCCATATCTCCTTAAATATGCGTCCTAGAGCGAAAAGGACTTTAATTCGTGACCACCCCCAAAAAATTGAAAAATCCACCCAAAACCAAAAAAATTTGAAATTTTTATATGAAAAACTTGTTTTGGCCATATCTCCTTAAATATGCGTCCTAGAGCGAAAAGGACTTTAATTCGTGACCACCCCCAAAAAATTGAAAAATCCACCCAAAACCCAAAAAATTTGAAATTTTTATATGAAAAACTTGTTTTGGCCATATCTCCTTATATATACGTCCTAGAGCGAAAAGGACTTTAATTCGTGATCACCCCCAAAAAATTGAAAAATCCACACAAAACCCAAAAAATTTGAAATTTTTATATGAAAAACTTGTTTTGGCCATATCTCCTTAAATATGCGTCCTAGAGCGAAAAGGACTTTAATTCGTGACTACCCCCAAAAAATTGAAAAATCCACCCAAAACCTAAAAAATTTGAAATTTTTATATGAAAAACTTGTTTTGGCCATATCTCCTTAAATATGCGTCCTAGAGCGAAAAGGACTTTAATTCGTGACCACCCCCAAAAAATTGCAAAATCCACCCAAAACCCAAAAAATTTGAAATTTTTATATGAAAAACTTGTTTTGGCCATATCTCCTTAAATATGCGTCCTAGAGCGAAAAGGACTTTAATTCGTGACTACCCCCAAAAAATTGAAAAATCCACCCAAAACCCAAAAAATATGAAATTTTTATATGAAAAACTTGTTTTAGCAATATCTCCTTAAATATGCGTCCTAGAGCGAAAAGGACTTTAATACGTGACCATCCCCAAAAAATTGAAAAATCCACACAAAACCCAAAAAATTTGAAATTTTTATATGAAAAACTTGTTTTGGCCATATCTCCTTAAATATGTGTCCTAGAGCGAAAAGGACTTTAATTCGTGACTACCCCCAAAAAATTGAAAAATCCACCCAAAACCCAAGAAATTTGAAATTTTTATATGAAAAACTTGTTTTGGCCATATCTCCTTAAATATGCGTCCTAGAGCGAAAAGGACTTTAATTCGTGACTACCCCCAAAAAATTGAAAAATCCACCCAAAACCTAAAAAATTTGAAAATTTTATATGAAAAACTTGTTTTGGCCATATCTCCTTAAATATGCGTCCTAGAGCGAAAAGGACTTTAATTCGTGACCACCCCCAAAAAATTGAAAAATCCAGCAAAACCCAAAAAATTTGAAATTTTTATATGAAAAACTTGTTTTGGCCATATCTCCTTAAATATGCGTCCTAGAGCGAAAAGGACTTTAATTCGTGACTACCCCCAAAAAATTGAAAAATCCACCCAAAACCCAAGAAATTTGAAATTTTTATATGAAAAACTTGTTTTGGCCATATCTCCTTAAATATGCGTCCTAGAGCGAAAAGGACTTTAATTCGTGACCACCCCCAAAAAATTGAAAAATCCACCCAAAACCCAAAAAATTTGAAATTTGTATATGAAAAACTTGTTTTGGCCATATCTCCTTAAATATGCGTCCTAGAGCGAAAAGGACTTTAATTCGTGACCACCCCCAAAAAATTGAAAAATCCACACAAAACCCAAAAATTTGAAATTTTTATATGAAAAACTTGTTTTGGCCATATCTCCTTAAATATGCGTCCTAGAGCGAAAAGGACTTTAATTCGTGACCACCCCCAAAAAATTGAAAAATCCACCCAAAACCTAAAAAATTTGAAATTTTTATATGAAAAACTTGTTTTGGCCATATCTCCTTAAATATGCGTCCTAGAGCGAAAAGGACTTTAATTCGTGACCACCCCCAAAAAATTGAAAAATCCACCCAAAACCAAAAAAATTTGAAATTTTTATATGAAAAACTTGTTTTGGCCATATCTCCTTAAATATGCGTCCTAGAGCGAAAAGGACTTTAATTCGTGACCACCCCCTAAAAATTGAAAAATCCACCCAAAACCCAAAAAAATTGAAATTTTTATATGAAAAACTTGTTTTGGCCATATCTCCTAAACTAAGCGTCCTAGAGCGAAAAGGACTTTAATTCGTGACCACCCCCAAAAAATTGAAAAATCCACCCAAAACCCAAAAAAATTTGAAATTTTTATATGAAAAACTTGTTTTGGCCACATCTCCTTAAATATGCGTCCTAGAGCGAAAAGGACTTTAATTCGTGATCACCCCCAAAAAATTGAAAAATCCACCCGAAACCCAAAAAATATGAAATTTTTATATAAAAACTTGTTTTAGCAATATCTCCTTAAATATGCGTCCTAGAGCGAAAAGGACTTTAATACGTGACCATCCCCAAAAAATTGAAAAATCCACACAAAACCCAAAAAATTTGAAATTTTTATATGAAAAACTTGTTTTGGCCATATCTCCTTAAATATGTGTCCTAGAGCGAAAAGGACTTTAATTCGTGACTACCCCCAAAAAATTGAAAAATCCACCCAAAACCCAAAAAATTTGAAATTTTTATATGAAAAACTTGTTTTGGCCATATCTCCTTAAATATGCGTCCTAGAGCGAAAAGGACTTTAATTCGTGACCACCCCCAAAAAATTGAAAAATCCACCCAAAACCCAAAAAATTTTAAATTTTTATATGAAAAACTTGTTTTGGCCATATCTCCTTAAATATGCGTCCTAGAGCGAAAAGGACTTTAATTCGTGACTACCCCCAAAAAATTGAAAAATCCACCCAAAACCCAAAAAATTTGAAATTTTTATATGAAAAACTTGTTTTGGCCATATCTCCTTAAATATGCGTCCTAGAGCGAAAAGGACTTTAATACGTGACCATCCCCAAAAAATTGAAAAATCCACCCAAAACCCAAAAAATTTGAAATTTTTATATGAAAAACTTGTTTTGGCCATATCTCCTTAAATATGCGTCCTAGAGCGAAAAGGACTTTAATTCGTGACTACCCCAAAAAAATTGAAAAATCCACCCAAAACCTAAAAAAATTGAAATTTTTATATGAAAAACTTGTTTTGGCCATTACTCCTTAAATATGCGTCCTAGAGCGAAAAGGACTTTAATTCGTGACCACCCCCTAAAAATTGCAAAATCCACCCAAAACCCAAAAAAATTGAAATTTTGACTACTCCCAAAAAATTGAAAAATCCACCCAAAAAAAACTTGTTTTGGCCATATCTCCTTAAATATGCGTCCTAGAGCCAAAAGGACTTTAATTCGTGACCAACCCCAAAAAATTGAAAAATCCACCCAAAACCCAAAAAATTTGAAATTTTTATATGAAAAACTTGTTTTGGCCATACTCCTTAAATATGCGTCCTAGAGCGAAAAGGACTTTAATTCGTGACCACCCCCAAAAAATTGAAAAATCCACCCAAAACCCAAAAAATTTGAAATTTTTATATGAAAAACTTGTTTTGGCCATATCTCCTAAACTAAACGTCCTAGAGCGAAAAGGACTTTAATTCGTGACCACCCCCAAAAAATTGAAAAATCCACCCAAAACCCAAAAAATTTTAATTTTTATATGAAAAACTTGTTTTGGCCATATCTCCTTAAATATGCGTCCTAGAGCGAAAAGGACTTTAATTCGTGATCACCCCCAAAAAATTGAAAAATCCACCCAAAACCCAAAAAATTTGAAATTTTTATATGAAAAACTTGTTTTGGCCATATCTCCTTAAATATGCGTCCTAGAGCGAAAAGGACTTTAATTCGTGACCACCCCCAAAAAATTGAAAAATCCACCCAAAACCCAAAAAATTTGAAATTTTTATATGAAAAACTTTTTTTGGCCATATCTCCTTAAATATGCGTCCTAGAGCGAAAAGGACTTTAATTCGTGACTACCCCCAAAAAATTGAAAAATCCACCCAAAACCAAAAAAATTTGAAATTTTTATATGAAAAACTTGTTTTGGCCATATCTCCTTAAATATGCGTCCTAGAGCGAAAAGGACTTTAATTCGTGACCACCCCCAAAAAATTGAAAAATCCACCCAAAACTCAAAAAATTTGAAATTTTTATATGAAAAACTTGTTTTGGCCATATCTCCTTAAATATGCGTCCTAGAGCGAAAAGGACTTTAATTCGTGACCACCCCCAAAAATTGAAAAATCCACCCAAAACCCAAAAAATTTGAAATTTTTATATGAAAAACTTGTTTTGGCCATATCTCCTAAACTAAGCGTCCTAGAGCGAAAAGGACTTTAATTCGTGACCACCCCCAAAAAATTGAAAAATCCACCCAAAACCTAAAAAATTTGAAATTTTTATATGAAAAACTTGTTTTGGCCATATCTCCTTAAATATGCGTCCTAGAGCGAAAAGGACTTTAATTCGTGATCACCCCCAAAGAATTGAAAAATCCACCCAAAACCAAAAAAAATTGAAATTTTTATATGAAAAACTTGTTTTGGCCATATCTCCTTAAATATGCGTCCTAGAGCGAAAAGGACTTTAATTCGTGATCACCCCCAAAAAATTGAAAAATCCACCCAAAACCCAAAAAATATGAAATTTTTATATAAAAACTTGTTTTAGCAATATCTCCTTAAATATGCGTCCTAGAGCGAAAAGGACTTTAATACGTGACCATCCCCAAAAAATTGAAAAATCCACACAAAACCCAAAAAATTTGACATTTTTATATGAAAAACTTGTTTTGGCCATATCTCCTTAAATATGTGTCCTAGAGCGAAAAGGACTTTAATTCGTGACTACCCCCAAAAAATTGAAAAATCCACCCAAAACCCAAAAAATTTGAAATTTTTATATGAAAAACTTGTTTTGGCCATATCTCCTTAAATATGCGTCCTAGAGCGAAAAGGACTTTAATTCGTGACTACCCCCAAAAAATTGAAAAATCCACCCAAAACCTAAAAAATTTGAAATTTTTATATGAAAAACTTGTTTTGGCCATATCTCCTTAAATATGCGTCCTAGAGCGAAAAGGACTTTAATTCGTGACCACCCCCAAAAAATTGAAAAATCCACCCAAAACCCAAAAAATTTGAAATTTTTATATGAAAAACTTGTTTTGGCCATATCTCCTTAAATATGCGTCCTAGAGCGAAAAGGACTTTAATTCGTGACTACCCCCAAAAAATTGAAAAATCCACCCAAAACCTAAAAAATTTGAAATTTTTATATGAAAAACTTGTTTTGGCCATATCTCCTTAAATATGCGTCCTAGAGCGAAAAGGACTTTAATTCGTGACCACCCCCAAAAAATTGAAAAATCCACCCAAAACCAAAAAAATTTGAAATTTTTATATGAAAAACTTGTTTTGGCCATATCTCCTTAAATATGCGTCCTAGAGCGAAAAGGACTTTAATTCGTGACCACCCCCTAAAAATTGAAAAATCCACCCAAAACCCAAAAAATTTGAAATTTTTATATGAAAAACTTGTTTTGGCCATATCTCCTAAACTAAGCGTCCTAGAGCGAAAAGGACTTTAATTCGTGACCACCCCCAAAAAATTGAAAAATCCACCCAAAACCCAAAAAATTTGAAATTTTTATATGAAAAACTTGTTTTGGCCATATCTCCTTAAATATGCGTCCTAGAGCGAAAAGGACTTTAATTCGTGATCACCCCCAAAAAATTGAAAAATCCACACAAAACCCAAAAAATTTGAAATTTTTATATGAAAAACTTGTTTTGGCCATATCTCCTTAAATATGCGTCCTAGAGCGAAAAGGACTTTAATTCGTGACTACCCCCAAAAAATTGAAAAATCCACCCAAAACCTAAAAAATTTGAAATTTTTATATGAAAAACTTGTTTTGGCCATATCTCCTTAAATATGCGTCCTAGAGCGAAAAGGACTTTAATTCGTGACCACCCCCAAAAAATTGCAAAATCCACCCAAAACCCAAAAAATTTGAAATTTTTATATGAAAAACTTGTTTTGGCCATATCTCCTTAAATATGCGTCCTAGAGCGAAAAGGACTTTAATTCGTGACTACCCCCAAAAAATTGAAAAATCCACCCAAAACCCAAAAAATATGAAATTTTTATATGAAAAACTTGTTTTAGCAATATCTCCTTAAATATGCGTCCTAGAGCGAAAAGGACTTTAATACGTGACCATCCCCAAAAAATTGAAAAATCCACACAAAACCCAAAAAATTTGAAATTTTTATATGAAAAACTTGTTTTGGCCATATCTCCTTAAATATGTGTCCTAGAGCGAAAAGGACTTTAATTCGTGACTACCCCCAAAAAATTGAAAAATCCACCCAAAACCCAAGAAATTTGAAATTTTTATATGAAAAACTTGTTTTGGCCATATCTCCTTAAATATGCGTCCTAGAGCGAAAAGGACTTTAATTCGTGACTACCCCCAAAAAATTGAAAAATCCACCCAAAACCTAAAAAATTTGAAAATTTTATATGAAAAACTTGTTTTGGCCATATCTCCTTAAATATGCGTCCTAGAGCGAAAAGGACTTTAATTCGTGACCACCCCCAAAAAATTGAAAAATCCAGCAAAATCCAAAAAATTTGAAATTTTTATATGAAAAACTTGTTTTGGCCATATCTCCTTAAATATGCGTCCTAGAGCGAAAAGGACTTTAATTCGTGACTACCCCCAAAAAAATGAAAAATCCACCCAAAACCTAAAAAATTTGAAATTTTTATATGAAAAACTTGTTTTGGCCATATCTCCTTAAATATGCGTCCTAGAGCGAAAAGGACTTTAATACGTGACCATCCCCAAAAAATTGAAAAATCCACACAAAACCCAAAAAATTTGACATTTTTATATGAAAAACTTGTTTTGGCCATATCTCCTTAAATATGTGTCCTAGAGCGAAAAGGACTTTAATTCGTGACTACCCCCAAAAAATTGAAAAATCCACCCAAAACCCAAAAAATTTGAAATTTTTATATGAAAAACTTGTTTTGGCCATATCTCCTTAAATATGCGTCCTAGAGCGAAAAGGACTTTAATTCGTGACTACCCCCAAAAAATTGAAAAATCCACCCAAAACCTAAAAAATTTGAAATTTTTATATGAAAAACTTGTTTTGGCCATATCTCCTTAAATATGCGTCCTAGAGCGAAAAGGACTTTAATTCGTGACCACCCCCAAAAAATTGAAAAATCCACCCAAAACCCAAAAAATTTGAAATTTTTATATGAAAAACTTGTTTTGGCCATATCTCCTTAAATATGCGTCCTAGAGCGAAAAGGACTTTAATTCGTGACTACCCCCAAAAAATTGAAAAATCCACCCAAAACCTAAAAAATTTGAAATTTTTATATGAAAAACTTGTTTTGGCCATATCTCCTTAAATATGCGTCCTAGAGCGAAAAGGACTTTAATTCGTGACCACCCCCAAAAAATTGAAAAATCCACCCAAAACCAAAAAAATTTGAAATTTTTATATGAAAAACTTGTTTTGGCCATATCTCCTTAAATATGCGTCCTAGAGCGAAAAGGACTTTAATTCGTGACCACCCCCTAAAAATTGAAAAATCCACCCAAAACCCAAAAAATTTGAAATTTTTATATGAAAAACTTGTTTTGGCCATATCTCCTAAACTAAGCGTCCTAGAGCGAAAAGGACTTTAATTCGTGACCACCCCCAAAAAATTGAAAAATCCACCCAAAACCCAAAAAATTTGAAATTTTTATATGAAAAACTTGTTTTGGCCATATCTCCTTAAATATGCGTCCTAGAGCGAAAAGGACTTTAATTCGTGATCACCCCCAAAAAATTGAAAAATCCACACAAAACCCAAAAAATTTGAAATTTTTATATGAAAAACTTGTTTTGGCCATATCTCCTTAAATATGCGTCCTAGAGCGAAAAGGACTTTAATTCGTGACTACCCCCAAAAAATTGAAAAATCCACCCAAAACCTAAAAAATTTGAAATTTTTATATGAAAAACTTGTTTTGGCCATATCTCCTTAAATATGCGTCCTAGAGCGAAAAGGACTTTAATTCGTGACCACCCCCAAAAAATTGCAAAATCCACCCAAAACCCAAAAAATTTGAAATTTTTATATGAAAAACTTGTTTTGGCCATATCTCCTTAAATATGCGTCCTAGAGCGAAAAGGACTTTAATTCGTGACTACCCCCAAAAAATTGAAAAATCCACCCAAAACCCAAAAAATATGAAATTTTTATATGAAAAACTTGTTTTAGCAATATCTCCTTAAATATGCGTCCTAGAGCGAAAAGGACTTTAATACGTGACCATCCCCAAAAAATTGAAAAATCCACACAAAACCCAAAAAATTTGAAATTTTTATATGAAAAACTTGTTTTGGCCATATCTCCTTAAATATGTGTCCTAGAGCGAAAAGGACTTTAATTCGTGACTACCCCCAAAAAATTGAAAAATCCACCCAAAACCCAAGAAATTTGAAATTTTTATATGAAAAACTTGTTTTGGCCATATCTCCTTAAATATGCGTCCTAGAGCGAAAAGGACTTTAATTCGTGACTACCCCCAAAAAATTGAAAAATCCACCCAAAACCTAAAAAATTTGAAAATTTTATATGAAAAACTTGTTTTGGCCATATCTCCTTAAATATGCGTCCTAGAGCGAAAAGGACTTTAATTCGTGACCACCCCCAAAAAATTGAAAAATCCAGCAAAATCCAAAAAATTTGAAATTTTTATATGAAAAACTTGTTTTGGCCATATCTCCTTAAATATGCGTCCTAGAGCGAAAAGGACTTTAATTCGTGACTACCCCCAAAAAAATGAAAAATCCACCCAAAACCTAAAAAATTTGAAATTTTTATATGAAAAACTTGTTTTGGCCATATCTCCTTAAATATGCGTCCTAGAGCGAAAAGGACTTTAATTCGTGACCACCCCCAAAAAATTGAAAAATCCACCCAAAACCTAAAAAATTTGAAATTTTTATATGAAAAACTTGTTTTGGCCATATCTCCTTAAATATGCGTCCTAGAGCGAAAAGGACTTTAATTCGTGACCACCCCCAAAAAATTGAAAAATCCACACAAAACCCAAAAATTTGAAATTTTTATATGAAAAACTTGTTTTGGCCATATCTCCTTAAATATGCGTCCTAGAGCGAAAAGGACTTTAATTCGTGACTACCCCCAAAAAATTGAAAAATCCACCCAAAACCTAAAAAAATTGAAATTTTTATATGAAAAACTTGTTTTGGCCATATCTCCTTAAATATGCGTCCTAGAGCGAAAAGGACTTTAATTCGTGACCACCCCCAAAAAATTGAAAAATCCACACAAAACCCAAAAATTTGAAATTTTTATATGAAAAACTTGTTTTGGCCATATCTCCTTAAATATGCGTCCTAGAGGGAAAAGGACTTTAATTCGTGATCACCCCCAAAAAATTGAAAAATCCACCCAAAATCTAAAAAAATTGAAATTTTTATATGAAAAACTTGTTTTGGCCATACTCCTTAAATATGCGTCCTAGAGCGAAAAGGACTTTAATTCGTGACCACCCCCAAAAAATTGAAAAATCCACCCAAAACCCAAAAAATTTGAAATTTTTATATGAAAAACTTGTTTTGGCCATATCTCCTTAAATATGCGTCCTAGAGCGAAAAGGACTTTAATTCGTGACCACCCCCAAAAAATTGAAAAATCCACCCAAAACCTAAAAAAATTGAAATTTTTATATGAAAAACTTGTTTTGGCCATATCTCCTTAAATATGCGTCCTAGAGCGAAAAGGACTTTAATTCGTGATCACCCCCAAAAAATTGAAAAATCCACACAAAACCCAAAAAATTTGAAATTTTTATATGAAAAACTTGTTTTGGCCATATCTCCTTAAATATGCGTCCTAGAGCGAAAAGGACTTTAATTCGTGACTACCCCCAAAAAATTGAAAAATCCACCCAAAACCTAAAAAATTTGAAATTTTTATATGAAAAACTTGTTTTGGCCATATCTCCTTAAATATGCGTCCTAGAGCGAAAAGGACTTTAATTCGTGACCACCCCCAAAAAATTGCAAAATCCACCCAAAACCCAAAAAATTTGAAATTTTTATATGAAAAACTTGTTTTGGCCATATCTCCTTAAATATGCGTCCTAGAGCGAAAAGGACTTTAATTCGTGACTACCCCCAAAAAATTGAAAAATCCACCCAAAACCCAAAAAATATGAAATTTTTATATGAAAAACTTGTTTTAGCAATATCTCCTTAAATATGCGTCCTAGAGCGAAAAGGACTTTAATACGTGACCATCCCCAAAAAATTGAAAAATCCACACAAAACCCAAAAAATTTGAAATTTTTATATGAAAAACTTGTTTTGGCCATATCTCCTTAAATATGTGTCCTAGAGCGAAAAGGACTTTAATTCGTGACTACCCCCAAAAAATTGAAAAATCCACCCAAAACCCAAGAAATTTGAAATTTTTATATGAAAAACTTGTTTTGGCCATATCTCCTTAAATATGCGTCCTAGAGCGAAAAGGACTTTAATTCGTGACTACCCCCAAAAAATTGAAAAATCCACCCAAAACCTAAAAAATTTGAAAATTTTATATGAAAAACTTGTTTTGGCCATATCTCCTTAAATATGCGTCCTAGAGCGAAAAGGACTTTAATTCGTGACCACCCCCAAAAAATTGAAAAATCCAGCAAAATCCAAAAAATTTGAAATTTTTATATGAAAAACTTGTTTTGGCCATATCTCCTTAAATATGCGTCCTAGAGCGAAAAGGACTTTAATTCGTGACTACCCCCAAAAAAATGAAAAATCCACCCAAAACCTAAAAAATTTGAAATTTTTATATGAAAAACTTGTTTTGGCCATATCTCCTTAAATATGCGTCCTAGAGCGAAAAGGACTTTAATTCGTGACCACCCCCAAAAAATTGAAAAATCCACCCAAAACCCAAAAAATTTGAAATTTTTATATGAAAAACTTGTTTTGGCCATATCTCCTTAAATATGCGTCCTAGAGCGAAAAGGACTTTAATTCGTGACCACCCCCAAAAAATTGAAAAATCCACACAAAACCCAAAAATTTGAAATTTTTATATGAAAAACTTGTTTTGGCCATATCTCCTTAAATATGCGTCCTAGAGCGAAAAGGACTTTAATTCGTGACTACCCCCAAAAAATTGAAAAATCCACCCAAAACCTAAAAAAATTGAAATTTTTATATGAAAAACTTGTTTTGGCCATATCTCCTTAAATATGCGTCCTAGAGCGAAAAGGACTTTAATTCGTGACCACCCCCAAAAAATTGAAAAATCCACACAAAACCCAAAAATTTGAAATTTTTATATGAAAAACTTGTTTTGGCCATATCTCCTTAAATATGCGTCCTAGAGGGAAAAGGACTTTAATTCGTGATCACCCCCAAAAAATTGAAAAATCCACCCAAAATCTAAAAAAATTGAAATTTTTATATGAAAAACTTGTTTTGGCCATACTCCTTAAATATGCGTCCTAGAGCGAAAAGGACTTTAATTCGTGACCACCCCCAAAAAATTGAAAAATCCACCCAAAACCCAAAAAATTTGAAATTTTTATATGAAAAACTTGTTTTGGCCATATCTCCTTAAATATGCGTCCTAGAGCGAAAAGGACTTTAATTCGTGACCACCCCCAAAAAATTGAAAAATCCACCCAAAACCTAAAAAATTGAAATTTTTATATGAAAAACTTGTTTTGGCCATATCTCCTTAAATATGCGTCCTAGAGCGAAAAGGACTTTAATTCGTGACCACCCCCAAAAAATTGAAAAATCCACCCAAAACCAAAAAAATTTGAAATTTTTATATGAAAAACTTGTTTTGGCCATATCTCCTTAAATATGCGTCCTAGAGCGAAAAGGACTTTAATTCGTGACCACCCCCTAAAAATTGAAAAATCCACCCAAAACCCAAAAAATTTGAAATTTTTATATGAAAAACTTGTTTTGGCCATATCTCCTAAACTAAGCGTCCTAGAGCGAAAAGGACTTTAATTCGTGACCACCCCCAAAAAATTGAAAAATCCACCCAAAACCCAAAAAAATTTGAAATTTTTATATGAAAAACTTGTTTTGGCCATATCTCCTTAAATATGCGTCCTAGAGCGAAAAGGACTTTAATTCGTGATCACCCCCAAAAAATTGAAAAATCCACCCAAAACCCAAAAAATATGAAATTTTTATATAAAAACTTGTTTTAGCAATATCTCCTTAAATATGCGTCCTAGAGCGAAAAGGACTTTAATACGTGACCATCCCCAAAAAATTGAAAAATCCACACAAAACCCAAAAAATTTGAAATTTTTATATGAAAAACTTGTTTTGGCCATATCTCCTTAAATATGTGTCCTAGAGCGAAAAGGACTTTAATTCGTGACTACCCCCAAAAAATTGAAAAATCCACCCAAAACCCAAAAAATTTGAAATTTTTATATGAAAAACTTGTTTTGGCCATATCTCCTTAAATATGCGTCCTAGAGCGAAAAGGACTTTAATTCGTGACTACCCCCAAAAAATTGAAAAATCCACCCAAAACCTAAAAAATTTGAAAATTTTATATGAAAAACTTGTTTTGGCCATATCTCCTTAAATATGCGTCCTAGAGCGAAAAGGACTTTAATTCGTGACCACCCCCAAAAAATTGAAAAATCCACCCAAAACCCAAAAAATTTGAAATTTTTATATGAAAAACTTGTTTTGGCCATATCTCCTTAAATATGCGTCCTAGAGCGAAAAGGACTTTAATTCGTGACTACCCCCAAAAAATTGAAAAATCCACCCAAAACCCAAAAAATTTGAAATTTTTATATGAAAAACTTGTTTTGGCCATATCTCCTTAAATATGCGTCCTAGAGCGAAAAGGACTTTAATACGTGACCATCCCCAAAAAATTAAAAAATCCACCCAAAACCCAAAAAATTTGAAATTTTTATATGAAAAACTTGTTTTGGCCATATCTCCTTAAATATGCGTCCTAGAGCGAAAAGGACTTTAATTCGTGACTACCCCAAAAAAATTGAAAAATCCACCCAAAACCTAAAAAAATTGAAATTTTTATATGAAAAACTTGTTTTGGCCATATCTCCTTAAATATGCGTCCTAGAGCGAAAAGGACTTTAATTCGTGACCACCCCCTAAAAATTGCAAAATCCACCCAAAACCCAAAAAATTTGAAATTTTGACTACTCCCAAAAAATTGAAAAATCCACCCAAAACCCAAAAAATTTGAAATTTTTATATGAAAAACTTGTTTTGGCCATATCTCCTTAAATATGCGTCCTAGAGCGAAAAGGACTTTAATTCGTGACTACCCCCAAAAAATTGAAAAATCCACCCAAAACCCAAAAAATTTGAAATTTTTATATGAAAAACTTGTTTTGGCCATATCTCCTTAAATATGCGTCCTAGAGCCAAAAGGACTTTAATTCGTGACCAACCCCAAAAAATTGAAAAATCCACCCAAAACCCAAAAAATTTGAAATTTTTATATGAAAAACTTGTTTTGGCCATACTCCTTAAATATGCGTCCTAGAGCGAAAAGGACTTTAATTCGTGACCACCCCCAAAAAATTGAAAAATCCACCCAAAACCCAAAAAATTTGAAATTTTTATATGAAAAACTTGTTTTGGCCATATCTCCTAAACTAAACGTCCTAGAGCGAAAAGGACTTTAATTCGTGACCACCCCCAAAAAATTGAAAAATCCACCCAAAACCCAAAAAATTTTAATTTTTTATATGAAAAACTTGTTTTGGCCATATCTCCTTAAATATGCGTCCTAGAGCGAAAAGGACTTTAATTCGTGATCACCCCCAAAAAATTGAAAAATCCACCCAAAACCCAAAAAATTTGAAATTTTTATATGAAAAACTTGTTTTGGCCATATCTCCTTAAATATGCGTCCTAGAGCGAAAAGGACTTTAATTCGTGACTACCCCCAAAAAATTGAAAAATCCACCCAAAACCCAAAAAATATGAAATTTTTATATGAAAAACTTGTTTTAGCAATATCTCCTTAAATATGCGTCCTAGAGCGAAAAGGACTTTAATACGTGACCATCCCCAAAAAATTGAAAAATCCACACAAAACCCAAAAAATTTGAAATTTTTATATGAAAAACTTGTTTTGGCCATATCTCCTTAAATATGTGTCCTAGAGCGAAAAGGACTTTAATTCGTGACTACCCCCAAAAAATTGACAAATCCACCCAAAACCCAAGAAATTTGAAATTTTTATATGAAAAACTTGTTTTGGCCATATCTCCTTAAATATGCGTCCTAGAGCGAAAAGGACTTTAATTCGTGACTACCCCCAAAAAATTGAAAAATCCACCCAAAACCTAAAAAATTTGAAAATTTTATATGAAAAACTTGTTTTGGCCATATCTCCTTAAATATGCGTCCTAGAGCGAAAAGGACTTTAATTCGTGACCACCCCCAAAAAATTGAAAAATCCAGCAAAATCCAAAAAATTTGAAATTTTTATATGAAAAACTTGTTTTGGCCATATCTCCTTAAATATGCGTCCTAGAGCGAAAAGGACTTTAATTCGTGACTACCCCCAAAAAAATGAAAAATCCACCCAAAACCTAAAAAATTTGAAATTTTTATATGAAAAACTTGTTTTGGCCATATCTCCTTAAATATGCGTCCTAGAGCGAAAAGGACTTTAATTCGTGACCACCCCCAAAAAATTGAAAAATCCACCCAAAACCCAAAAAATTTGAAATTTTTATATGAAAAACTTGTTTTGGCCATATCTCCTTAAATATGCGTCCTAGAGCGAAAAGGACTTTAATTCGTGACCACCCCCAAAAAATTGAAAAATCCACACAAAACCCAAAAATTTGAAATTTTTATATGAAAAACTTGTTTTGGCCATATCTCCTTAAATATGCGTCCTAGAGCGAAAAGGACTTTAATTCGTGACTACCCCCAAAAAATTGAAAAATCCACCCAAAACCTAAAAAAATTGAAATTTTTATATGAAAAACTTGTTTTGGCCATATCTCCTTAAATATGCGTCCTAGAGCGAAAAGGACTTTAATTCGTGACCACCCCCAAAAAATTGAAAAATCCACACAAAACCCAAAAATTTGAAATTCTTTTATGAAAAACTTGTTTTGGCCATATCTCCTTAAATATGCGTCCTAGAGGGAAAAGGACTTTAATTCGTGATCACCCCCAAAAAATTGAAAAATCCACCCAAAATCTAAAAAAATTGAAATTTTTATATGAAAAACTTGTTTTGGCCATACTCCTTAAATATGCGTCCTAGAGCGAAAAGGACTTTAATTCGTGACCACCCCCAAAAAATTGAAAAATCCACCCAAAACCCAAAAAATTTGAAATTTTTATATGAAAAACTTGTTTTGGCCATATCTCCTTAAATATGCGTCCTAGAGCGAAAAGGACTTTAATTCGTGACCACCCCCAAAAAATTGAAAAATCCACCCAAAACCTAAAAAAATTGAAATTTTTATATGAAAAACTTGTTTTGGCCATATCTCCTTAAATATGCGTCCTAGAGCGAAAAGGACTTTAATTCGTGACCACCCCCAAAAAATTGAAAAATCCACCCAAAACCAAAAAAATTTGAAATTTTTATATGAAAAACTTGTTTTGGCCATATCTCCTTAAATATGCGTCCTAGAGCGAAAAGGACTTTAATTCGTGACCACCCCCTAAAAATTGAAAAATCCACCCAAAACCCAAAAAATTTGAAATTTTTATATGAAAAACTTGTTTTGGCCATATCTCCTAAACTAAGCGTCCTAGAGCGAAAAGGACTTTAATTCGTGACCACCCCCAAAAAATTGAAAAATCCACCCAAAACCCAAAAAAATTTGAAATTTTTATATGAAAAACTTGTTTTGGCCATATCTCCTTAAATATGCGTCCTAGAGCGAAAAGGACTTTAATTCGTGATCACCCCCAAAAAATTGAAAAATCCACCCAAAACCCAAAAAATATGAAATTTTTATATAAAAACTTGTTTTAGCAATATCTCCTTAAATATGCGTCCTAGAGCGAAAAGGACTTTAATACGTGACCATCCCCAAAAAATTGAAAAATCCACACAAAACCCAAAAAATTTGAAATTTTTATATGAAAAACTTGTTTTGGCCATATCTCCTTAAATATGTGTCCTAGAGCGAAAAGGACTTTAATTCGTGACTACCCCCAAAAAATTGAAAAATCCACCCAAAACCCAAAAAATTTGAAATTTTTATATGAAAAACTTGTTTTGGCCATATCTCCTTAAATATGCGTCCTAGAGCGAAAAGGACTTTAATTCGTGACTACCCCCAAAAAATTGAAAAATCGACCCAAAACCTAAAAAATTTGAAAATTTTATATGAAAAACTTGTTTTGGCCATATCTCCTTAAATATGCGTCCTAGAGCGAAAAGGACTTTAATTCGTGACCACCCCCAAAAAATTGAAAAATCCACCCAAAACCCAAAAAATTTGAAATTTTTATATGAAAAACTTGTTTTGGCCATATCTCCTTAAATATGCGTCCTAGAGCGAAAAGGACTTTAATTCGTGACTACCCCCAAAAAATTGAAAAATCCACCCAAAACCCAAAAAATTTGAAATTTTTATATGAAAAACTTGTTTTGGCCATATCTCCTTAAATATGCGTCCTAGAGCGAAAAGGACTTTAATACGTGACCATCCCCAAAAAATTAAAAAATCCACCCAAAACCCAAAAAATTTGAAATTTTTATATGAAAAACTTGTTTTGGCCATATCTCCTTAAATATGCGTCCTAGAGCGAAAAGGACTTTAATTCGTGACTACCCCAAAAAAATTGAAAAATCCACCCAAAACCTAAAAAAATTGAAATTTTTATATGAAAAACTTGTTTTGGCCATATCTCCTTAAATATGCGTCCTAGAGCGAAAAGGACTTTAATTCGTGACCACCCCCTAACAATTGCAAAATCCACCCAAAACCCAAAAAATTTGAAATTTTGACTACTCCCAAAAAATTGAAAAATCCACCCAAAACCCAAAAAATTTGAAATTTTTATATGAAAAACTTGTTTTGGCCATATCTCCTTAAATATGCGTCCTAGAGCGAAAAGGACTTTAATTCGTGACTACCCCCAAAAAATTGAAAAATCCACCCAAAACCCAAAAAATTTGAAATTTTTATATGTAAAACTTGTTTTGGCCATATCTCCTTAAATATGCGTCCTAGAGCCAAAAGGACTTTAATTCGTGACCAACCCCAAAAAATTGAAAAATCCACCCAAAACCCAAAAAATTTGAAATTTTTATATGAAAAACTTGTTTTGGCCATACTCCTTAAATATGCGTCCTAGAGCGAAAAGGACTTTAATTCGTGACCACCCCCAAAAAATTGAAAAATCCACCCAAAACCCAAAAAATTTGAAATTTTTATATGAAAAACTTGTTTTGGCCATATCTCCTAAACTAAACGTCCTAGAGCGAAAAGGACTTTAATTCGTGACCACCCCCAAAAAATTGAAAAATCCACCCAAAACCCAAAAAATTTTAATTTTTTATATGAAAAACTTGTTTTGGCCATATCTCCTTAAATATGCGTCCTAGAGCGAAAAGGACTTTAATTCGTGATCACCCCCAAAAAATTGAAAAATCCACCCAAAACCCAAAAAATTTGAAATTTTTATATGAAAAACTTGTTTTGGCCATATCTCCTTAAATATGCGTCCTAGAGCGAAAAGGACTTTAATTCGTGACCACCCCCAAAAAATTGAAAAATCCACCCAAAACCCAAAAAATTTGAAATTTTTATATGAAAAACTTTTTTTGGCCATATCTCCTTAAATATGCGTCCTAGAGCGAAAATGACTTTAATTCGTGACTACCCCCAAAAAAATGAAAAATCCACCCAAAACCAAAAAAATTTGAAATTTTTATATGAAAAACTTGTTTTGGCCATATCTCCTTAAATATGCGTCCTAGAGCGAAAAGGACTTTAATTCGTGACCACCCCCAAAAAATTGAAAAATCCACCCAAAACTCAAAAAATTTGAAATTTTTATATGAAAAACTTGTTTTGGCCATATCTCCTTAAATATGCGTCCTAGAGCGAAAAGGACTTTAATTCGTGACCACCCCCAAAAAATTGAAAAATCCACCCAAAACCTAAAAAATTTGAAATTTTTATATGAAAAACTTGTTTTGGCCATATCTCCTTAAATATGCGTCCTAGAGCGAAAAGGACTTTAATTCGTGACCACCCCCAAAAAATTGAAAAATCCACCCAAAACCTAAAAAATTTGAAATTTTTATATGAAAAACTTGTTTTGGCCATATCTCCTTAAATATGCGTCCTAGAGCGAAAAGGACTTTAATTCGTGATCACCCCCAAAGAATTGAAAAATCCACCCAAAACCAAAAAAAATTGAAATTTTTATATGAAAAACTTGTTTTGGCCATATCTGTTTAAATATGCGTCCTAGAGCGAAAAGGACTTTAATTCGTGACCACCCCCAAAAAAATTGAAAAATCCACCCAAAACCCAAAAAAATTGAAATTTTTATATGAAAAACTTGTTTTGGCCATACTCCTTAAATATGCGTCCTAGAGCGAAAAGGACTTTAATTCGTGACCACCCCCAAAAAATTGAAAAATCCACCCAAAACCCAAAAAATTTGAAATTTTTATATGAAAAACTTGTTTTGGCCATATCTCCTTAAATATGCGTCCTAGAGGGAAAAGGACTTTAATTCGTGACTATCCCCAAAAAATTGAAAAATCCACCCAAAACCCAAAAAATTTGAAATTTTTATATGAAAAACTTGTTTTGGCCATATCTCCTAAACTAAACGTCCTAGAGCGAAAAGGACTTTAATTCGTGACCACCCCCAAAAAATTGAAAAATCTACCCAAAACCCAAAAAATTTGAAATTTTTATATGAAAAACTTGTTTTGGCCATATCTCCTTAAATATGCGTCCTAGAGCGAAAAGGACTTTAATTCGTGATCACCCCCAAAAAATTGAAAAATCCACCCAAAACCCAAAAAATTTGAAATTTTTATATGAAAAACTTGTTTTGGCCATATCTCCTTAAATATGCGTCCTAGAGCGAAAAGGACTTTAATTCGTGACCACCCCCAAAAAATTGAAAAATCCACCCAAAACCTAAAAAATTTGAAATTTTGACTACTCCCAAAAAATTGAAAAATCCACCCAAAACCCAAAAAATTTGAAATTTTTATATGAAAAACTTGTTTTGGCCATATCTCCTTAAATATGCGTCCTAGAGCGAAAAGGACTTTAATTCGTGACTACCCCCAAAAAATTGAAAAATCCACCCAAAACCCAAAAAATTTGAAATTTTTATATGAAAAACTTGTTTTGGCCATATCTCCTTAAATATGCGTCCTAGAGCCAAAAGGACTTTAATTCGTGACCACCCCCAAAAAATTGAAAAATCCACCCAAAACCCAAAAAATTTGAAATTTTTATATGAAAAACTTGTTTTGGCCATACTCCTTAAATATGCGACCTAGAGCGAAAAGGACTTTAATTCGTGACCACCCCCAAAAAATTGAAAAATCCACCCAAAACCAAACAATTTGAAATTTTTATATGAAAAACTTGTTTTGGCCATATCTTCTTAAATATGCGTCCTAGAGCGAAAAGGACTTTAATCCGTGACTACCCCCAAAAAATTGAAAAATCCACCCAAAACCCAAAAAATTTGAAATTTTTATATGAAAAACTTGTTTTGGCCATATCTCCTAAACTAAACGTCCTAGAGCGAAAAGGACTTTAATTCGTGACCACCCCCACAAAATTGAAAAATCCACCCAAAACCCAAAAAATTTTAATTTTTTATATGAAAAACTTGTTTTGGCCATATCTCCTTAAATATGCGTCCTAGAGCGAAAAGGACTTTAATTCGTGATCACCCCCAAAAAATTGAAAAATCCACCCAAAACCCACAAAATTTGAAATTTTTATATGAAAAACTTGTTTTGGCCATATCTCCTTAAATATGCGTCCTAGAGCGAAAAGGACTTTAATTCGTGACCACCCCCAAAAAATTGAAAAATCCACCCAAAACCCAAAAAATTTGAAATTTTTATATGAAAAACTTTTTTTGGCCATATCTCCTTAAATATGCGTCCTAGAGCGAAAAGGACTTTAATTCGTGACTACCCCCAAAAAATTGAAAAATCCACCCAAAACCAAAAAAATTTGAAATTTTTATATGAAAAACTTGTTTTGGCCATATCTCCTTAAATATGCGTCCTAGAGCGAAAAGGACTTTAATTCGTGACTACCCCCAAAAAATTGACAAATCCACCCAAAACCCAAAAAATTTGAAATTTTTATATGAAAAACTTGTTTTGGCCATATCTCCTAAACTAAGCGTCCTAGAGCGAAAAGGACTTTAATTCGTGACTACCCCCAAAAAATTGAAAAATCCACCCAAAACCCAAAAAATTTGAAATTTTTATATGAAAAACTTGTTTTGGCCATATCTCCTTAAATATTCGTCCTAGAGCCAAAAGGACTTTAATTCGTGACCACCCCCAAAAAATTGAAAAATCCACCCAAAACCCAAAAAATTTGAAATTTTTATATGAAAAACTTGTTTTGGCCATACTCCTTAAATATGCGTCCTAGAGCGAAAAGGACTTTAATTCGTGACCACCCCCAAAAAATTGAAAAATCCACCCAAAACCAAACAATTTGAAATTTTTATATGAAAAACTTGTTTTGGCCATATCTTCTTAAATATGCGTCCTAGAGCGAAAAGGACTTTAATTCGTGACTACCCCCAAAAAATTGACAAATCCACCCAAAACCCAAAAAATTTGAAATTTTTATATGAAAAACTTGTTTTGGCCATATCTCCTAAACTAAGCGTCCTAGAGCGAAAAGGACTTTAATTCGTGACCACCCCCAAAAAATTGAAAAATCCACCCAAAACCTAAAAAATTTGAAATTTTTATATGAAAAACTTGTTTTGGCCATATCTCCTTAAATATGCGTCCTAGAGCGAAAAGGACTTTAATTCGTAACCACCCCCAAAAAAATTGAAAAATCCACCCAAAACCCAAAAAATTTGAAATTTTTATATGAAAAACTTGTTTTGGCCATATCTCCTTAAATATGCGTCCTAGAGCGAAAAGGACTTTAATTCGTGACTACCCCCAAAAAATTGAAAAATCCACCCAAAACCCAAAAAATTTGAAATTTTTATATGAAAAACTTGTTTTGGCCATATCTCCTTAAATATGCGTCCTAGAGCCAAAAGGACTTTAATTCGTGACCACCCCCAAAAAATTGAAAAATCCACCCAAAACCCAAAAAATTTGAAATTTTTATATGAAAAACTTGTTTTGGCCATACTCCTTAAATATGCGTCCTAGAGCGAAAAGGACTTTAATTCGTGACCACCCCCAAAAAATTGAAAAATCCACCCAAAACCAAACAATTTGAAATTTTTATATGAAAAACTTGTTTTGGCCATATCTTCTTAAATATGCGTCCTAGAGCGAAAAGGACTTTAATTCGTGACTACCCCCAAAAAATTGAAAAATCCACCCAAAACCCAAAAATTTGAAATTTTTATATGAAAAACTTGTTTTGGCCATATCTCCTAAACTAAACGTCCTAGAGCGAAAAGGACTTTAATTCGTGACCACCCCCACAAAATTGAAAAATCCACCCAAAACCCAAAAAATTTTAATTTTTTATATGAAAAACTTGTTTTGGCCATATCTCCTTAAATATGCGTCCTAGAGCGAAAAGGACTTTAATTCGTGATCACCCCCAAAAAATTGAAAAATCCACCCAAAACCCACAAAATTTGAAATTTTTATATGAAAAACTTGTTTTGGCCATATCTCCTTAAATATGCGTCCTAGAGCGAAAAGGACTTTAATTCGTGACCACCCCCAAAAAATTGAAAAATCCACCCAAAACCCAAAAAATTTGAAATTTTTATATGAAAAACTTTTTTTGGCCATATCTCCTTAAATATGCGTCCTAGAGCGAAAAGGACTTTAATTCGTGACTACCCCCAAAAAATTGAAAAATCCACCCAAAACCAAAAAAATTTGAAATTTTTATATGAAAAACTTGTTTTGGCCATATCTCCTTAAATATGCGTCCTAGAGCGAAAAGGACTTTAATTCGTGACTACCCCCAAAGAATTGACAAATCCACCCAAAACCCAAAAAATTTGAAATTTTTATATGAAAAACTTGTTTTGGCCATATCTCCTAAACTAAGCGTCCTAGAGCGAAAAGGACTTTAATTCGTGACCACCCCCAAAAAATTGAAAAATCCACCCAAAACCTAAAAAATTTTTAATTTTTATATGAAAAACTTGTTTTGGCCATATCTCCTTAAATATGCGTCCTAGAGCGAAAAGGACTTTAATTCGTAACCACCCCCAAAAAAATTGAAAAATCCACCCAAAACCAAACAATTTGAAATTTTTATATGAAAAACTTGTTTTGGCCATATCTTCTTAAATATGCGTCCTAGAGCGAAAAGGACTTTAATTCGTGACTACCCCCAAAAAATTGAAAAATCCACCCAAAACCCAAAAAATTTGAAATTTTTATATGAAAAACTTGTTTTGGCCATATCTCCTAAACTAAACGTCCTAGAGCGAAAAGGACTTTAATTCGTGACCACCCCCACAAAATTGAAAAATCCACCCAAAACCCAAAAAATTTTAATTTTTTATATGAAAAACTTGTTTTGGCCATATCTCCTTAAATATGCGTCCTAGAGCGAAAAGGACTTTAATTCGTGATCACCCCCAAAAAATTGAAAAATCCACCCAAAACCCACAAAATTTGAAATTTTTATATGAAAAACTTGTTTTGGCCATATCTCCTTAAATATGCGTCCTAGAGCGAAAAGGACTTTAATTCGTGACCACCTCCAAAAAATTGAAAAATCCACCCAAAACCCAAAAAATTTGAAATTTTTATATGAAAAACTTTTTTTGGCCATATCTCCTTAAATATGCGTCCTAGAGCGAAAAGGACTTTAATTCGTGACTACCCCCAAAAAATTGAAAAATCCACCCAAAACCAAAAAAATTTGAAATTTTTATATGAAAAACTTGTTTTGGCCATATCTCCTTAAATATGCGTCCTAGAGCGAAAAGGACTTTAATTCGTGACTACCCCCAAAAAATTGACAAATCCACCCAAAACCCAAAAAATTTGAAATTTTTATATGAAAAACTTGTTTTGGCCATATCTCCTAAACTAAGCGTCCTAGAGCGAAAAGGACTTTAATTCGTGACCACCCCCAAAAAATTGAAAAATCCACCCAAAACCCAAAAAATTTGAAATTTTTATATGAAAAACTTGTTTTGGCCATATCTCCTAAACTAAACGTCCTAGAGCGAAAAGGACTTTAATTCGTGACCACCCCCAAAAAATTGAAAAATCCACCCAAAACCCAAAAAATTTGAAATTTTTATATGAAAAACTTGTTTTGGCCATATCTCCTAAACTAAACGTCCTAGAGCGAAAAGGACTTTAATTCGTGACCACCCCCAAAAAATTGAAAAATCCACCCAAAACCCAAAAAATTTTAATTTTTTATATGAAAAACTTGTTTTGGCCATATCTCCTTAAATATGCGTCCTAGAGCGAAAAGGACTTTAATTCGTGATCACCCCCAAAAAATTGAAAAAACCACCCAAAACCCAAAAAATTTGAAATTTTTATATGAAAAACTTGTTTTGGCCATATCTCCTTAAATATGCGTCCTAGAGCGAAAAGGACTTTAATTCGTGATCACCCCCAAAAAATTGAAAAATCCACCCAAAACCCAAAAAATTTGAAATTTTTATATGAAAAACTTGTTTTGGCCATATCTCCTAAACTAAACGTCCTAGAGCGAAAAGGACTTTAATTCGTGACCACCCCCAAAAAATTGAAAAATCTACCCAAAACCCAAAAAATTTGAAATTTTTATATGAAAAACTTGTTTTGGCCATATCTCCTTAAATATGCGTCCTAGAGCGAAAAGGACTTTAATTCGTGATCACCCCCAAAAAATTGAAAAATCCACCCAAAACCCAAAAAATTTGAAATTTTTATATGAAAAACTTGTTTTGGCCATATCTCCTTAAATATGCGTCCTAGAGCGAAAAGGACTTTAATTCGTGACCACCCCCAAAAAATTGAAAAATCCACCCAAAACCTAAAAAATTTGAAATTTTGACTACTCCCAAAAAATTGAAAAATCCACCCAAAACCCAAAAAATTTGAAATTTTTATATGAAAAACTTGTTTTGGCCATATCTCCTTAAATATGCGTCCTAGAGCGAAAAGGACTTTAATTCGTGACTACCCCCGAAAAATTGAAAAATCCACCCAAAACCCAAAAAATTTGAAATTTTTATATGAAAAACTTGTTTTGGCCATATCTCCTTAAATATGCGTCCTAGAGCCAAAAGGACTTTAATTCGTGACCACCCCCAAAAAATTGAAAAATCCACCCAAAACCCAAAAAATTTGAAATTTTTATATGAAAAACTTGTTTTGGCCATACTCCTTAAATATGCGACCTAGAGCGAAAAGGACTTTAATTCGTGACCACCCCCAAAAAATTGAAAAATCCACCCAAAACCAAACAATTTGAAATTTTTATATGAAAAACTTGTTTTGGCCATATCTTCTTAAATATGCGTCCTAGAGCGAAAAGGACTTTAATTCGTGACTACCCCCAAAAAATTGAAAAATCCACCCAAAACCCAAAAAATTTGAAATTTTTATATGAAAAACTTGTTTTGGCCATATCTCCTAAACTAAACGTCCTAGAGCGAAAAGGACTTTAATTCGTGACCACCCCCACAAAATTGAAAAATCCACCCAAAACCCAAAAAAATTTAATTTTTTATATGAAAAACTTGTTTTGGCCATATCTCCTTAAATATGCGTCCTAGAGCGAAAAGGACTTTAATTCGTGATCACCCCCAAAAAATTGAAAAATCCACCCAAAACCCACAAAATTTGAAATTTTTATATGAAAAACTTGTTTTGGCCATATCTCCTTAAATATGCGTCCTAGAGCGAAAAGGACTTTAATTCGTGACTACCCCCAAAAAATTGAAAAATCCACCCAAAACCCGAAAAATTTGAAATTTTTATATGAAAAACTTGTTTTGGCCATATCTCCTTAAATATGCGTCCTAGAGCGAAAAGGACTTTAATTCGTGACCACCCCCAAAAAATTGAAAAATCCACCCAAAACCCAAAAAATTTGAAATTTTTATATGAAAAACTTGTTTTGGCCATACTCCTTAAATATGCGTCCTAGAGCCAAAAGGACTTTAATTCGTGACCACCCCCAAAAAATTGAAAAATCCACCCAAAACCCAAAAAATTTGAAATTTTTATATGAAAAACTTGTTTTGGCCATACTCCTTAAATATGCGTCCTAGAGCGAAAAGGACTTTAATTCGTGACCACCCCCAAAAAATTGAAAAATCCACCCAAAACCAAAAAAATTTGAAATTTTTATATGAAAAACTTGTTTTGGCCATATCTTCTTAAATATGCGTCCTAGAGCGAAAAGGACTTTAATTCGTGACTACCCCCAAAAAATTGAAAAATCCACCCAAAACCCAAAAAATTTGAAATTTTTATATGAAAAACTTGTTTTGGCCATATCTCCTAAACTAAACGTCCTAGAGCGAAAAGGACTTTAATTCGTGACCACCCCCAAAAAATTGAAAAATCCACCCAAAACCCAAAAAATTTTAATTTTTTATATGAAAAACTTGTTTTGGCCATATCTCCTTAAATATGCGTCCTAGAGCGAAAAGGACTTTAATTCGTGATCACCCCCAAAAAATTGAAAAATCCACCCAAAACCCAAAAAATTTGAAATTTTTATATGAAAAACTTGTTTTGGCCATATCTCCTAAACTAAACGTCCTAGAGCGAAAAGGACTTTAATTCGTGACCACCCCCAAAAAATTGAAAAATCCACCCAAAACCCAAAAAATTTTAATTTTTTATATGAAAAACTTGTTTTGGCCATATCTCCTTAAATATGCGTCCTAGAGCGAAAAGGACTTTAATTCGTGATCACCCCCAAAAAATTGAAAAAACCACCCAAAACCCAAAAAATTTGAAATTTTTATATGAAAAACTTGTTTTGGCCATATCTCCTTAAATATGCGTCCTAGAGCGAAAAGGACTTTAATTCGTGATCACCCCCAAAAAATTGAAAAATCCACCCAAAACCCAAAAAATTTGAAATTTTTATATGAAAAACTTGTTTTGGCCATATCTCCTAAACTAAACGTCCTAGAGCGAAAAGGACTTTAATTCGTGACCACCCCCAAAAAATTGAAAAATCTACCCAAAACCCAAAAAATTTGAAATTTTTATATGAAAAACTTGTTTTGGCCATATCTCCTTAAATATGCGTCCTAGAGCGAAAAGGACTTTAATTCGTGATCACCCCCAAAAAATTGAAAAATCCACCCAAAACCCAAAAAATTTGAAATTTTTATATGAAAAACTTGTTTTGGCCATATCTCCTTAAATATGCGTCCTAGAGCGAAAAGGACTTTAATTCGTGACCACCCCCAAAAAATTGAAAAATCCACCCAAAACCTAAAAAATTTGAAATTTTGACTACTCCCAAAAAATTGAAAAATCCACCCAAAACCCAAAAAATTTGAAATTTTTATATGAAAAACTTGTTTTGGCCATATCTCCTTAAATATGCGTCCTAGAGCGAAAAGGACTTTAATTCGTGACTACCCCCGAAAAATTGAAAAATCCACCCAAAACCCAAAAAATTTTAAATTTTTATATGAAAAACTTGTTTTGGCCATATCTCCTTAAATATGCGTCCTAGAGCCAAAAGGACTTTAATTCGTGACCACCCCCAAAAAATTGAAAAATCCACCCAAAACCCAAAAAATTTGAAATTTTTATATGAAAAACTTGTTTTGGCCATACTCCTTAAATATGCGACCTAGAGCGAAAAGGACTTTAATTCGTGACCACCCCCAAAAAATTGAAAAATCCACCCAAAACCAAACAATTTGAAATTTTTATATGAAAAACTTGTTTTGGCCATATCTTCTTAAATATGCGTCCTAGAGCGAAAAGGACTTTAATTCGTGACTACCCCCAAAAAATTGAAAAATCCACCCAAAACCCAAAAAATTTGAAATTTTTATATGAAAAACTTGTTTTGGCCATATCTCCTAAACTAAACGTCCTAGAGCGAAAAGGACTTTAATTCGTGACCACCCCCACAAAATTGAAAAATCCACCCAAAACCCAAAAAATTTTAATTTTTTATATGAAAAACTTGTTTTGGCCATATCTCCTTAAATATGCGTCCTAGAGCGAAAAGGACTTTAATTCGTGATCACCCCCAAAAAATTGAAAAATCCACCCAAAACCCACAAAATTTGAAATTTTTATATGAAAAACTTGTTTTGGCCATATCTCCTTAAATATGCGTCCTAGAGCGAAAAGGACTTTAATTCGTGACCACCCCCAAAAAATTGAAAAATCCACCCAAAACCCAAAAAATTTGAAATTTTTATATGAAAAACTTTTTTTGGCCATATCTCCTTAAATATGCGTCCTAGAGCGAAAAGGACTTTAATTCGTGACTACCCCCAAAAAATTGAAAAATCCACCCAAAACCAAAAAAATTTGAAATTTTTATATGAAAAACTTGTTTTGGCCATATCTCCTTAAATATGCGTCCTAGAGCGAAAAGGACTTTAATTCGTGACTACCCCCAAAAAATTGACAAATCCACCCAAAACCCAAAAAATTTGAAATTTTTATATGAAAAACTTGTTTTGGCCATATCTCCTAAACTAAGCGTCCTAGAGCGAAAAGGACTTTAATTCGTGACCACCCCCAAAAAATTGAAAAATCCACCCAAAACCTAAAAAATTTGAAATTTTTATATGAAAAACTTGTTTTGGCCATATCTCATTAAATATGCGTCCTAGAGCGAAAAGGACTTTAATTCGTAACCACCCCCAAAAAAATTGAAAAATCCACCCAAAACCCAAAAAATTTGAAATTTTTATATGAAAAACTTGTTTTGGCCATAACTCCTTAATATGCGTCCTAGAGCGAAAAGGACTTTAATTCGTGACTACCCCCAAAAAATTGAAAAATCCACCCAAAACCCAAAAAATTTGAAATTTTTATATGAAAAACTTGTTTTGGCCATATCTCCTTAAATATGCGTCCTAGAGCCAAAAGGACTTTAATTCGTGACTACCCCCAAAAAATTGAAAAATCCACCCAAAACCCAAAAAATTTGAAATTTTTATATGAAAAACTTGTTTTGGCCATATCTCCTAAACTAAACGTCCTAGAGCGAAAAGGACTTTAATTCGTGACCACCCCCAAAAAATTGAAAAATCCACCCAAAACCCAAAAAATTTTAATTTTTTATATGAAAAACTTGTTTTGGCCATATCTCCTTAAATATGCGTCCTAGAGCGAAAAGGACTTTAATTCGTGATCACCCCCAAAAAATTGAAAAAACCACCCAAAACCCAAAAAATTTGAAATTTTTATATGAAAAACTTGTTTTGGCCATATCTCCTTAAATATGCGTCCTAGAGCGAAAAGGACTTTAATTCGTGATCACCCCCAAAAAATTGAAAAATCCACCCAAAACCCAAAAAATTTGAAATTTTTATATGAAAAACTTGTTTTGGCCATATCTCCTAAACTAAACGTCCTAGAGCGAAAAGGACTTTAATTCGTGACCACCCCCAAAAAATTGAAAAATCTACCCAAAACCCAAAAAATTTGAAATTTTTATATGAAAAACTTGTTTTGGCCATATCTCCTTAAATATGCGTCCTAGAGCGAAAAGGACTTTAATTCGTGATCACCCCCAAAAAATTGAAAAATCCACCCAAAACCCAAAAAATTTGAAATTTTTATATGAAAAACTTGTTTTGGCCATATCTCCTTAAATATGCGTCCTAGAGCGAAAAGGACTTTAATTCGTGACCACCCCCAAAAAATTGAAAAATCCACCCAAAACCCAAAAAATTTGAAATTTTGACTACTCCCAAAAAATTGAAAAATCCACCCAAAACCCAAAAAATTTGAAATTTTTATATGAAAAACTTGTTTTGGCCATATCTCCTTAAATATGCGTCCTAGAGCGAAAAGGACTTTAATTCGTGACTACCCCCAAAAAATTGAAAAATCCACCCAAAACCCAAAAAATTTGAAATTTTTATATGAAAAACTTGTTTTGGCCATATCTCCTTAAATATGCGTCCTAGAGCCAAAAGGACTTTAATTCGTGACCACCCCCAAAAAATTGAAAAATCCACCCAAAACCCAAAAAATTTGAAATTTTTATATGAAAAACTTGTTTTGGCCATACTCCTTAAATATGCGACCTAGAGCGAAAAGGACTTTAATTCGTGACCACCCCCAAAAAATTGAAAAATCCACCCAAAACCAAACAATTTGAAATTTTTATATGAAAAACTTGTTTTGGCCATATCTTCTTAAATATGCGTCCTAGAGCGAAAAGGACTTTAATTCGTGACTACCCCCAAAAAATTGAAAAATCCACCCAAAACCCAAAAAATTTGAAATTTTTATATGAAAAACTTGTTTTGGCCATATCTCCTAAACTAAACGTCCTAGAGCGAAAAGGACTTTAATTCGTGACCACCCCCACAAAATTGAAAAATCCACCCAAAACCCAAAAAATTTTAATTTTTTATATGAAAAACTTGTTTTGGCCATATCTCCTTAAATATGCGTCCTAGAGCGAAAAGGACTTTAATTCGTGATCACCCCCAAAAAATGGAAAAATCCACCCAAAACCCACAAAATTTGAAATTTTTATATGAAAAACTTGTTTTGGCCATATCTCCTTAAATATGCGTCCTAGAGCGAAAAGGACTTTAATTCGTGACCACCCCCAAAAAATTGAAAAATCCACCCAAAACCCAAAAAATTTGAAATTTTTATATGAAAAACTTTTTTTGGCCATATCTCCTTAAATATGCGTCCTAGAGCGAAAAGGACTTTAATTCGTGACTACCCCCAAAAAATTGAAAAATCCACCCAAAACCAAAAAAATTTGAAATTTTTATATGAAAAACTTGTTTTGGCCATATCTCCTTAAATATGCGTCCTAGAGCGAAAAGGACTTTAATTCGTGACTACCCCCAAAAAATTGACAAATCCACCCAAAACCCAAAAAATTTGAAATTTTTATATGAAAAACTTGTTTTGGCCATATCTCCTAAACTAAGCGTCCTAGAGCGAAAAGGACTTTAATTCGTGACCACCCCCAAAAAATTGAAAAATCCACCCAAAACCTAAAAAATTTGAAATTTTTATATGAAAAACTTGTTTTGGCCATATCTCCTTAAATATGCGTCCTAGAGCGAAAAGGACTTTAATTCGTAACCACCCCCAAAAAAATTGAAAAATCCACCCAAAACCCAAAAAATTTGAAATTTTTATATGAAAAACTTGTTTTGGCCATAACTCCTTAAATATGCGTCCTAGAGCGAAAAGGACTTTAATTCGTGACTACCCCCAAAAAATTGAAAAATCCACCCAAAACCCAAAAAATTTGAAATTTTTATATGAAAAACTTGTTTTGGCCATATCTCCTTAAATATGCGTCCTAGAGCCAAAAGGACTTTAATTCGTGACCACCCCCAAAAAATTGAAAAATCCACCCAAAACCCAAAAAATTTGAAATTTTTATATGAAAAACTTGTTTTGGCCATACTCCTTAAATATGCGTCCTAGAGCGAAAAGGACTTTAATTCGTGACCACCCCCAAAAAATTGAAAAATCCACCCAAAACCAAACAATTTGAAATTTTTATATGAAAAACTTGTTTTGGCCATATCTTCTTAAATATGCGTCCTAGAGCGAAAAGGACTTTAATTCGTGACTACCCCCAAAAAATTGAAAAATCCACCCAAAACCCAAAAAATTTGAAATTTTTATATGAAAAACTTGTTTTGGCCATATCTCCTAAACTAAACGTCCTAGAGCGAAAAGGACTTTAATTCGTGACTACCCCCAAAAAATTGAAAAATCCACCCAAAACCAAAAAAATTTGAAATTTTTATATGAAAAACTTGTTTTGGCCATATCTCCTTAAATATGCGTCCTAGAGCGAAAAGGACTTTAATTCGTGACTACCCCCAAAAAATTGACAAATCCACCCAAAACCCAAAAAATTTGAAATTTTTATATGAAAAACTTGTTTTGGCCATATCTCCTAAACTAAGCGTCCTAGAGCGAAAAGGACTTTAATTCGTGACCACCCCCAAAAAATTGAAAAATCCACCCAAAACCCAAAAAATTTGAAATTTTTATATGAAAAACTTTTTTTGGCCATATCTCCTTAAATATGCGTCCTAGAGCGAAAAGGACTTTAATTCGTAACCACCCCCAAAAAAATTGCAAAATCCACCCAAAACCCAAAAAATTTGAAATTTTTATATGAAAAACTTGTTTTGGCCATAACTCCTTAAATATGCGTCCTAGAGCGAAAAGGACTTTAATTCGTGACTACCCCCAAAAAATTGAAAAATCCACCCAAAACCCAAAAAATTTGAAATTTTTATATGAAAAACTTGTTTTGGCCATATCTCCTTAAATATGCGTCCTAGAGCCAAAAGGACTTTAATTCGTGACCACCCCCAAAAAATTGAAAAATCCACCCAAAACCCAAAAAATTTGAAATTTTTATATGAAAAACTTGTTTTGGCCATACTCCTTAAATATGCGTCCTAGAGCGAAAAGGACTTTAATTCGTGACCACCCCCAAAAAATTGAAAAATCCACCCAAAACCAAACAATTTGAAATTTTTATATGAAAAACTTGTTTTGGCCATATCTTCTTAAATATGCGTCCTAGAGCGAAAAGGACTTTAATTCGTGACTACCCCCAAAAAATTGAAAAATCCACCCAAAACCCAAAAAATTTGAAATTTTTATATGAAAAACTTGTTTTGGCCATATCTCCTAAACTAAACGTCCTAGAGCGAAAAGGACTTTAATTCGTGACCACCCCCACAAAATTGAAAAATCCACCCAAAACCCAAAAAATTTTAATTTTTTATATGAAAAACTTGTTTTGGCCATATCTCCTTAAATATGCGTCCTAGAGCGAAAAGGACTTTAATTCGTGATCACCCCCAAAAAATTGAAAAATCCACCCAAAACCCACAAAATTTGAAATTTTTATATGAAAAACTTGTTTTGGCCATATCTCCTTAAATATGCGTCCTAGAGCGAAAAGGACTTTAATTCGTGACCACCCCCAAAAAATTGAAAAATCCACCCAAAACCCAAAAAATTTGAAATTTTTATATGAAAAACTTTTTTTGGCCATATCTCCTTAAATATGCGTCCTAGAGCGAAAAGGACTTTAATTCGTGACTACCCCCAAAAAATTGAAAAATCCACCCAAAACCAAAAAAATTTGAAATTTTTATATGAAAAACTTGTTTTGGCCATATCTCCTTAAATATGCGTCCTAGAGCGAAAAGGACTTTAATTCGTGACTACCCCCAAAGAATTGACAAATCCACCCAAAACCCAAAAAATTTGAAATTTTTATATGAAAAACTTGTTTTGGCCATATCTCCTAAACTAAGCGTCCTAGAGCGAAAAGGACTTTAATTCGTGACCACCCCCAAAAAATTGAAAAATCCACCCAAAACCTAAAAAATTTGAAATTTTTATATGAAAAACTTGTTTTGGCCATATCTCCTTAAATATGCGTCCTAGAGCGAAAAGGACTTTAATTCGTAACCACCCCCAAAAAAATTGAAAAATCCACACAAAACCCAAAAAATTTGAAATTTTTATATGAAAAACTTGTTTTGGCCATAACTCCTTAAATATGCGTCCTAGAGCGAAAAGGACTTTAATTCGTGACTACCCCCAAAAAATTGAAAAATCCACCCAAAACCTAAAAAATTTGAAATTTTTATATGAAAAACTTGTTTAGGCCATACTCCTTAAATATGCGTCCTAGAGCGAAAAGGACTTTAATTCGTGATCACCCCCAAAAAATTGAAAAAACCACCCAAAACCCAAAAAATTTGAAATTTTTATATGAAAAACTTGTTTTGGCCATATCTCCTTAAATATGCGTCCTAGAGCGAAAAGGACTTTAATTCGTGACCACCCCCAAAAAATTGAAAAATCCACCCAAAACCCAAAAAATTTGAAATTTTTATATGAAAAACTTTTTTTGGCCATATCTCCTTAAATATGCGTCCTAGAGCGAAAAGGACTTTAATTCGTGACTACCCCCAAAAAATTGAAAAATCCACCCAAAACCAAAAAAATTTGAAATTTTTATATGAAAAACTTGTTTTGGCCATATCTCCTTAAATATGCGTCCTAGAGCGAAAAGGACTTTAATTCGTGACCACCCCCAAAAAATTGAAAAATCCACCCAAAACCCAAAAAATTTGAAATTTTTATATGAAAAACTTGTTTTGGCCATATCTCCTTAAATATGCGTCCTAGAGCGAAAAGGACTTTAATTCGTGACCACCCCCAAAAATTGAAAAATCCACCCAAAACCCAAAAAATTTGAAATTTTTATATGAAAAACTTGTTTTGGCCATATCTCCTAAACTAAGCGTCCTAGAGCGAAAAGGACTTTAATTCGTGACCACCCCCAAAAAATTGAAAAATCCACCCAAAACCAAAAAAAATTGAAATTTTTATATGAAAAACTTGTTTTGGCCATATCTCCTTAAATATGCGTCCTAGAGCGAAAAGGACTTTAATTCGTGACCACCCCCAAAAAAATTGAAAAATCCACCCAAAACCCAAAAAATTTGAAATTTTTATATGAAAAACTTGTTTTGGCCATAACTCCTTAAATATGCGTCCTAGAGCGAAAAGGACTTTATTTCGTGACTACCCCCAAAAAATTGAAAAATCCACCCAAAACCAAAAAAAAATTGAAATTTTTATATGAAAAACTTGTTTTGGCCATATCTCCTAAACTAAGCGTCCTAGAGCGAAAAGGACTTTAATTCGTGACTACCCCCAAAAAATTGAAAAATCCACCCAAAACCCAAAAAATTTGAAATTTTTATATGAAAAACTTGTTTTGGCCATATCTCCTAAACTAAACGTCCTAGAGCGAAAAGGACTTTAATTCGTGACTACATCCAAAAAATTGAAAAATCCACCCAAAACCCAAAAAATTTTAAATTTTTATATGATAAACTTGTTTTGGCCATATCTCCTTAAATATGCGCCCTAGAGCGAAAAGGACTTTATTTCGTGACTACCCCCAAAAAATTGAAAAATCCACCCAAAACCAAAAAAAATTTTAAATTTTTATATGAAAAACTTGTTTTGGCCATATCTCCTTAAATATGCGTCCTAGAGCGAAAAGGACTTTAATTCGTGACCACCCCCAAAAAATTGAAAAATCCACCCAAAACCCAAAAAATTTGAAATTTTTATATGAAAAACTTTTTTTGGCCATATCTCCTTAAATATGCGTCCTAGAGCGAAAAGGACTTTAATTCGTGACCACCCCCTAAAAATTGAAAAATCCACCCAAAACCCAAAAAATTTGAAATTTTTATATGAAAAACTTGTTTTGGCCATATCTCCTTAAATATGCGTCCTAGAGCGAAAAGGACTTTATTTCGTGACCACCCCCAAAAAATTGAAAAATCCACCCAAAACCCAAAAAATTTGAAATTTTTATATGAAAAACTTGTTTTGGCCATATCTCCTTAAATATGCGTCCTAGAGCGAAAAGGACTTTAATTCGTGACTACCCCCAAAAAATTGAAAAATCCACCCAAAACCAAAAAAATTTGAAATTTTTATATGAAAAACTTGTTTTGGCCATATCTCCTTAAATATGCGTCCTAGAGCGAAAAGGACTTTAATTCGTGACCACCCCCAAAAAATTGAAAAATCCACCCAAAACCCAAAAAATTTGAAATTTTTATATGAAAAACTTGTTTTGGCCATATCTCCTTAAATATGCGTCCTAGAGCGAAAAGGACTTTAATTCGTGACCACCCCTAAAAATTGAAAAATCCACCCAAAACCCAAAAAATTTGAAATTTTTATATGAAAAACTTGTTTTGGCCATATCTCCTAAACTAAGTGTCCTAGAGCGAAAAGGACTTTAATTCGTGACTACCCCCAAAAAATTGAAAAATCCACCCAAAACCCAAAAAATTTGAAATTTTTATATGAAAAACTTGTTTTGGCCATATCTCCTTAAATATGCGTCCTAGAGCGAAAAGGACTTTAATTCGTGACCATCCCCTAAAAATTGAAAAATCCACCCAAAACCCAAAAAATTTGAAATTTTTATATGAAAAACTTGTTTTGGCCATATCTCCTTAAATATGCGTCCTAGAGCGAAAAGGACTTTATTTCGTGACTACCCCCAAAAAATTGAAAAATCCACCCAAAACCAAAACAAATTTGAAATTTTTATATGAAAAACTTGTTTTGGCCATATCTCCTTAAATATGCGGCCTAGAGCGAAAAGGACTTTAATTCGTGACCACCCCCAAAAAATTGAAAAATCCACCCAAAACCCAAAAAATTTGAAATTTTTATATGAAAAACTTGTTTTGGCCATATCTCCTAAACTAAGCGTCCTAGAGCGAAAAGGACTTTAATTCGTGACCACCCCCAAAAAATTGAAAAATCGACCCAAAACCCAAAAAATTTGAAATTTTTATATGAAAAACTTGTTTTGGCCATATCTCCTTAAATATGCGTCCTAGAGCGAAAAGGACTTTAATTCGTGACCACCCCCAAAAAATTGAAAAATCCACCCAAAACCCAAAAAAATTGAAATTTTTATATGAAAAACTTGTTTTGGCCATATCTCCTTAAATATGCGTCCTAGAGCGAAAAGGACTTTAATTCGTGACCACCCCCAAAAAATTGAAAAATCCACCCAAAACCCAAAAAAATTGAAATTTTTATATGAAAAACTTGTTTTGGCCATATCTCCTAAACTAAGCGTCCTAGAGCGAAAAGGACTTTAATTCGTGACTACCCCCAAAAAATTGAAAAATCCACCCAAAACCCAAAAAATTTGAAAGTTTTATATGAAAAACTTGTTTTGGCCATATCTCCTAAACTAAACGTCCTAGAGCGAAAAGGACTTTAATTCGTGACCACCCCCAAAAAATTGAAAAATCCACCCAAAACCCAAAAAATTTGAAATTTTTATATGAAAAACTTGTTTTGGCCATATCTCCTTAAATATGCGTCCTAGAGCGAAAAGGACTTTAATTCGTGACTACCCCCAAAAAATTGAAAAATCCACCCAAAACCCAAAAAATTTGAAATTTTTATATGAAAAACTTGTTTTGGCCATATCTCCTTAAATATGCGTCCTAGAGCGAAAAGGTCTTTAATTCGTGACCACCCCCTAAAAATTGAAAATCCACCCAAAACCCAAAAAATTTGAAATTTTTATATGAAAAACTTGTTTTGGCCGTATCTCCTAAACTAAGCGTCCTAGAGCGAAAAGGACTTTAATTCGTGACCACCCCCAAAAAATTGAAATATCCACCCAAAACCAAAAAAATTTGAAATTTTTATATGAAAAACTTGTTTTGGCCATATCTCCTAAACTAAGCGTCCTAGAGCGAAAAGGACTTTAATTCGTGACCACCCCCAAAAAATTGAAAAATCCACCCAAAACCCAAAAAATTTGAAATTTTTATATGAAAAACTTGTTTTGGCCATATCTCCTTAAATATGCGTCCTAGAGCGAAAAGGACTTTAATTCGTGACCACCCCCTAAAAATTGAAAAATCCACCCAAAACCCAAAAAATTTGAAATTTTTATATGAAAAACTTGTTTTGGTCATATCTCCTAAACTAAGCGTCCTAGAGCGAAAAGGACTTTAATTCGTGACCACCCCCAAAAAATTGAAAAATCCACCCAAAACCCAAAAAATTTGAAATTTTTATATGAAAAACTTGTTTTGGCCATATCTCCTTAAATATGCGTCCTAGAGCGAAAAGGACTTTAATTCGTGACTACCCCCAAAAAATTGAAAAATCCACCCAAAACCAAAAAAAAATGAAATTTTTATATGAAAAACTTGTTTTGGCCATATCTCCTTAAATATGCGTCCTAGAGCGAAAAGGACTTTAATTCGTGACCACCCCCAAAAAATTTAAAAATCCACCCAAAACCCAAAAAATTTGAAATTTTTATATGAAAAACTTGTTTTGGCCATATCTCCTTAATATGCGTCCTAGAGCGAAAAGGACTTTAATTCGTGACCACCCCCTAAAAATTGAAAAATCCACCCAAAACCCAAAAAATTTGAAATTTTTATATGAAAAACTTGTTTTGGCCATATCTCCTTAAATATGCGTCCTAGAGCGAAAAGGACTTTAATTCGTGACCACCCCCTACAAATTGAAAAATCCACCCAAAACCCAAAAAATTTGAAATTTTTATATGAAAAACTTGTTTTGGCCATATCTCCTAAACTAAGCGTCCTACAGCGAAAAGGACTTTAATTCGTAGCTACCCCCAAAAAATTGAAAAATCCACCCAAAACCTAAAAAATTTGAAATTTTTATATGAAAAACTTGTTTTGGCCATATCTCCTAAACTAAGCGTTCTAGAGCGAAAAGGACTTTAATTCGTGACCACCCCCAAAAAATTGAAGGACTTTAATTCGTGACTACCCCCAAAAAATTGAATATGAAAAACTTGTTTTGGCCATATCTCCTTAAATATGCGTCCTAGAGGGAAAAGGACTTTAATTCGTGACTACCCCCAAAAAATTGAAAAATATACCCAAAACCAAAAAAATTTGAAATTTTTATATGAAAAACTTGCTTTTGCCATATCTCCTTAAATATGCGTCCTAGAGCGAAAAGGACTTTAATTCGTGACTACCCCCTACAAATTGAAAAATCCACCCAAAACCCAAAAAATTTGAAATTTTTATATGAAAAACTTGTTTTGGCCATATCTCCTAAACTAAGCGTCCTAGAGCGAAAAGGACTTTAATTCGTGACCACCCCCAAAAAATTGAAAAATCGACCCAAAACCCAAAAAATTTGAAATTTTTATATGAAAAACTTGTTTTGGCCATATCTCCTTAAATATGCGTCCTAGAGCGAAAAGGACTTTAATTCGTGACCACCCCCAAAAAATTGAAAAATCCACCCAAAACCCAAAAAAATTGAAATTTTTATATGAAAAACTTGTTTTGGCCATATCTCCTTAAATATGCGTCCTAGAGCGAAAAGGACTTTAATTCGTGACCACCCCCAAAAAATTGAAAAATCCACCCAAAACCCAAAAAATTTGAAATTTTTATATGAAAAACTTGTTTTGGCCATATCTCCTTAAATATGCGTCCTAGAGCGAAAAGGACTTTAATTCGTGACCACCCCCAAAAAATTGAAAAATCCACCCAAAACCCAAAAAATTTGAAATTTTTATATGAAAAACTTTTTTTGGCCATATCTCCTTAAATATGCGTCCTAGAGCGAAAAGGACTTTAATTCGTGACTACCCCCAAAAAATTGAAAAATCCACCCAAAACCAAAAAAATTTGAAATTTTTATATGAAAAACTTGTTTTGGCCATATCTCCTTAAATATGCGTCCTAGAGCGAAAAGGACTTTAATTCGTGACCACCCCCAAAAAATTGAAAAATCCACCCAAAACCCAAAAAATTTGAAATTTTTATATGAAAAACTTGTTTTGGCCATATCTCCTTAAATATGCGTCCTAGAGCGAAAAGGACTTTAATTCGTGACCACCCCCAAAAATTGAAAAATCCACCCAAAACCCAAAAAATTTGAAATTTTTATATGAAAAACTTGTTTTGGCCATATCTCCTAAACTAAGCGTCCTAGAGCGAAAAGGACTTTAATTCGTGACCACCCCCAAAAAATTGAAAAATCCACCCAAAACCAAAAAAAATTGAAATTTTTATATGAAAAACTTGTTTTGGCCATATCTCCTTAAATATGCGTCCTAGAGCGAAAAGGACTTTAATTCGTGACCACCCCCAAAAAAATTGAAAAATCCACCCAAAACCCAAAAAATTTGAAATTTTTATATGAAAAACTTGTTTTGGCCATAACTCCTTAAATATGCGTCCTAGAGCGAAAAGGACTTTATTTCGTGACTACCCCCAAAAAATTGAAAAATCCACCCAAAACCAAAAAAAAATTGAAATTTTTATATGAAAAACTTGTTTTGGCCATATCTCCTAAACTAAGCGTCCTAGAGCGAAAAGGACTTTAATTCGTGACTACCCCCAAAAAATTGAAAAATCCACCCAAAACCCAAAAAATTTGAAATTTTTATATGAAAAACTTGTTTTGGCCATATCTCCTAAACTAAACGTCCTAGAGCGAAAAGGACTTTAATTCGTGACTACATCCAAAAAATTGAAAAATCCACCCAAAACCCAAAAAATTTTAAATTTTTATATGATAAACTTGTTTTGGCCATATCTCCTTAAATATGCGCCCTAGAGCGAAAAGGACTTTATTTCGTGACTACCCCCAAAAAATTGAAAAATCCACCCAAAACCAAAAAAAATTTTAAATTTTTATATGAAAAACTTGTTTTGGCCATATCTCCTTAAATATGCGTCCTAGAGCGAAAAGGACTTTAATTCGTGACCACCCCCAAAAAATTGAAAAATCCACCCAAAACCCAAAAAATTTGAAATTTTTATATGAAAAACTTTTTTTGGCCATATCTCCTTAAATATGCGTCCTAGAGCGAAAAGGACTTTAATTCGTGACCACCCCCTAAAAATTGAAAAATCCACCCAAAACCCAAAAAATTTGAAATTTTTATATGAAAAACTTGTTTTGGCCATATCTCCTTAAATATGCGTCCTAGAGCGAAAAGGACTTTATTTCGTGACCACCCCCAAAAAATTGAAAAATCCACCCAAAACCCAAAAAATTTGAAATTTTTATATGAAAAACTTGTTTTGGCCATATCTCCTTAAATATGCGTCCTAGAGCGAAAAGGACTTTAATTCGTGACTACCCCCAAAAAATTGAAAAATCCACCCAAAACCAAAAAAATTTGAAATTTTTATATGAAAAACTTGTTTTGGCCATATCTCCTTAAATATGCGTCCTAGAGCGAAAAGGACTTTAATTCGTGACCACCCCCAAAAAATTGAAAAATCCACCCAAAACCCAAAAAATTTGAAATTTTTATATGAAAAACTTGTTTTGGCCATATCTCCTTAAATATGCGTCCTAGAGCGAAAAGGACTTTAATTCGTGACCACCCCTAAAAATTGAAAAATCCACCCAAAACCCAAAAAATTTGAAATTTTTATATGAAAAACTTGTTTTGGCCATATCTCCTAAACTAAGTGTCCTAGAGCGAAAAGGACTTTAATTCGTGACTACCCCCAAAAAATTGAAAAATCCACCCAAAACCCAAAAAATTTGAAATTTTTATATGAAAAACTTGTTTTGGCCATATCTCCTTAAATATGCGTCCTAGAGCGAAAAGGACTTTAATTCGTGACCATCCCCTAAAAATTGAAAAATCCACCCAAAACCCAAAAAATTTGAAATTTTTATATGAAAAACTTGTTTTGGCCATATCTCCTTAAATATGCGTCCTAGAGCGAAAAGGACTTTATTTCGTGACTACCCCCAAAAAATTGAAAAATCCACCCAAAACCAAAACAAATTTGAAATTTTTATATGAAAAACTTGTTTTGGCCATATCTCCTTAAATATGCGGCCTAGAGCGAAAAGGACTTTAATTCGTGACCACCCCCAAAAAATTGAAAAATCCACCCAAAACCCAAAAAATTTGAAATTTTTATATGAAAAACTTGTTTTGGCCATATCTCCTAAACTAAGCGTCCTAGAGCGAAAAGGACTTTAATTCGTGACCACCCCCAAAAAATTGAAAAATCGACCCAAAACCCAAAAAATTTGAAATTTTTATATGAAAAACTTGTTTTGGCCATATCTCCTTAAATATGCGTCCTAGAGCGAAAAGGACTTTAATTCGTGACCACCCCCAAAAAATTGAAAAATCCACCCAAAACCCAAAAAAATTGAAATTTTTATATGAAAAACTTGTTTTGGCCATATCTCCTTAAATATGCGTCCTAGAGCGAAAAGGACTTTAATTCGTGACCACCCCCAAAAAATTGAAAAATCCACCCAAAACCCAAAAAAATTGAAATTTTTATATGAAAAACTTGTTTTGGCCATATCTCCTAAACTAAGCGTCCTAGAGCGAAAAGGACTTTAATTCGTGACTACCCCCAAAAAATTGAAAAATCCACCCAAAACCCAAAAAATTTGAAAGTTTTATATGAAAAACTTGTTTTGGCCATATCTCCTAAACTAAACGTCCTAGAGCGAAAAGGACTTTAATTCGTGACCACCCCCAAAAAATTGAAAAATCCACCCAAAACCCAAAAAATTTGAAATTTTTATATGAAAAACTTGTTTTGGCCATATCTCCTTAAATATGCGTCCTAGAGCGAAAAGGACTTTAATTCGTGACTACCCCCAAAAAATTGAAAAATCCACCCAAAACCCAAAAAATTTGAAATTTTTATATGAAAAACTTGTTTTGGCCATATCTCCTTAAATATGCGTCCTAGAGCGAAAAGGTCTTTAATTCGTGACCACCCCCTAAAAATTGAAAATCCACCCAAAACCCAAAAAATTTGAAATTTTTATATGAAAAACTTGTTTTGGCCGTATCTCCTAAACTAAGCGTCCTAGAGCGAAAAGGACTTTAATTCGTGACCACCCCCAAAAAATTGAAATATCCACCCAAAACCAAAAAAATTTGAAATTTTTATATGAAAAACTTGTTTTGGCCATATCTCCTAAACTAAGCGTCCTAGAGCGAAAAGGACTTTAATTCGTGACCACCCCCAAAAAATTGAAAAATCCACCCAAAACCCAAAAAATTTGAAATTTTTATATGAAAAACTTGTTTTGGCCATATCTCCTTAAATATGCGTCCTAGAGCGAAAAGGACTTTAATTCGTGACCACCCCCTAAAAATTGAAAAATCCACCCAAAACCCAAAAAATTTGAAATTTTTATATGAAAAACTTGTTTTGGTCATATCTCCTAAACTAAGCGTCCTAGAGCGAAAAGGACTTTAATTCGTGACCACCCCCAAAAAATTGAAAAATCCACCCAAAACCCAAAAAATTTGAAATTTTTATATGAAAAACTTGTTTTGGCCATATCTCCTTAAATATGCGTCCTAGAGCGAAAAGGACTTTAATTCGTGACTACCCCCAAAAAATTGAAAAATCCACCCAAAACCAAAAAAAAATGAAATTTTTATATGAAAAACTTGTTTTGGCCATATCTCCTTAAATATGCGTCCTAGAGCGAAAAGGACTTTAATTCGTGACCACCCCCAAAAAATTTAAAAATCCACCCAAAACCCAAAAAATTTGAAATTTTTATATGAAAAACTTGTTTTGGCCATATCTCCTTAATATGCGTCCTAGAGCGAAAAGGACTTTAATTCGTGACCACCCCCTAAAAATTGAAAAATCCACCCAAAACCCAAAAAATTTGAAATTTTTATATGAAAAACTTGTTTTGGCCATATCTCCTTAAATATGCGTCCTAGAGCGAAAAGGACTTTAATTCGTGACCACCCCCTACAAATTGAAAAATCCACCCAAAACCCAAAAAATTTGAAATTTTTATATGAAAAACTTGTTTTGGCCATATCTCCTAAACTAAGCGTCCTACAGCGAAAAGGACTTTAATTCGTAGCTACCCCCAAAAAATTGAAAAATCCACCCAAAACCTAAAAAATTTGAAATTTTTATATGAAAAACTTGTTTTGGCCATATCTCCTAAACTAAGCGTTCTAGAGCGAAAAGGACTTTAATTCGTGACCACCCCCAAAAAATTGAAGGACTTTAATTCGTGACTACCCCCAAAAAATTGAATATGAAAAACTTGTTTTGGCCATATCTCCTTAAATATGCGTCCTAGAGGGAAAAGGACTTTAATTCGTGACTACCCCCAAAAAATTGAAAAATATACCCAAAACCAAAAAAATTTGAAATTTTTATATGAAAAACTTGCTTTTGCCATATCTCCTTAAATATGCGTCCTAGAGCGAAAAGGACTTTAATTCGTGACTACCCCCAAAAAATTGAAAAATCCACCCAAAACCCAAAAAATTTTAAATTTTTATATGAAAAACTTGTTTTGGACATATCTCCTAAACTAAACGTCCTAGAGCGAAAAGGACTTTAATTCGTGACTACCCCCAAAAAATTGAAAAATCCACCCAAAACCTAAAAAAATTGAAATTTTTATATGAAAAACTTGCTTTTGCCATATCTCCTTAAATATGCGTCCTAGAGCAAAAAGGACTTTAATTCGTGACCACCCCCCAAAAAATTGAAAAATCCACCCAAAACCCAAAAAAATTGAAATTTTTATATGAAAAACTTGTTTTGGCCATATCTCCTTAAATATGCGTCCTAGAGCGAAAAGGACTTTAATTCTTGACCACCCCCAAAAAATTGAAAAATCCACACAAAACCCAAAAATTTGAAATTTTTATATGAAAAACTTGTTTTGGCCATATCTCCTTAAATATGCGTCCTAGAGCGAAAAGGACTTTAATTCATGACCACCCCCAAAAAATTGAAAAATCCACCCAAAACCCAAAAAATTTGAAATTTTTATATGAAAAACTTGTTTTGGCCATATCTCCTTAAATATGCGTCCTAGAGCGAAAAGGACTTTAATTCGTGACTACCCCCAAAAAATTGAAAAATCCACCCAAAACCCAAAAAATTTGAAATTTTTATATGAAAAACTTGTTTTGGCCATATCTCCTTAAATATGCGTCCTAGAGCGAAAAGGACTTTAATTCGTGACCACCCCCAAAAAATTGAAAAATCCACCCAAAACCCAAAAAATTTGAAATTTTTATATGAAAAACTTGTTTTGGCCATATCTCCTTAAATATGCGTCCTAGAGCGAAAAGGACTTTAATTCGTGACCACCCCCTAAAAATTGAAAAATCCACCCAAAACCCAAAAAATTTGAAATTTTTATATGAAAAACTTGTTTTGGTCATATCTCCTAAACTAAGCGTCCTAGAGCGAAAAGGACTTTAATTCGTGACCACCCCCAAAAAATTGAAAAATCCACCCAAAACCCAAAAAATTTTAAATTTTTATATGAAAAACTTGTTTTGGCCATATCTCCTTAAATATGCGTCCTAGAGCGAAAAGGACTTTAATTCTTGACTACCCCCAAAAAATTGAAAAATCCACCCAAAACCAAAAAAAATGAAATTTTTATATGAAAAACTTGTTTTGGCCATATCTCCTTAAATATGCGTCCTAGAGCGAAAAGGACTTTAATTCGTGACCACCCCCAAAAAATTGAAAAATCCACCCAAAACCCAAAAAATTTGAAATTTTTATATGAAAAACTTGTTTTGGCCATATCTCCTTAATATGCGTCCTAGAGCGAAAAGGACTTTAATTCGTGACCACCCCCTAAAAATTGAAAAATCCACCCAAAACCCAAAAAATTTGAAATTTTTATATGAAAAACTTGTTTTGGCCATATCTCCTTAAAAATGCGTCCTAGAGCGAAAAGGACTTTAATTCGTGACCACCCCCAAAAAATTGAAAAATCCACCCAAAACCCAAAAAATTTGAAATTTTTATAAGAAAAACTTGTTTTGGCCATATCTCCTTAAATATGCGTCCTAGAGCGAAAAGGACTTTAATTCGTGACTACCCCCAAAAAATTGAAAAATCCACCCAAAACCCAAAAAATTTGAAATTTTTATATGAAAAACTTGTTTTGGCCATATCTCCTAAACTAAGCGTCCTAGAGCGAAAAGGACTTTAATTCGTGACCACCCCCAAAAAATTGAAAAATCCACCCAAAACCCAAAAAATTTGAAATTTTTATATGAAAAACTTGTTTTGGCCATATCTCCTTAAATATGCGTCCTAGAGCGAAAAGGACTTTAATTCGTGACCACCCCCAAAAAATTGAAAAATCCACACAAAACCCAAAAATTTGAAATTTTTATATGAAAAACTTGTTTTGGCCATATCTCCTTAAATATGCGTCCTAGAGCGAAAAGGACTTTAATTCGTGACCACCCCCTAAAAATTGAAAAATCCACCCAAACCCAAAAAAATTGAAATTTTTATATGAAAAACTTGTTTTAGCCATATCTCCTAAACTAAGCGTCCTAGAGCGAAAAGGACTTTAATTCGTGACCACCCCCAAAAAATTGAAAAATCCACCCAAAACCCAAAAAATTTGAAATTTTTATATGAAAAACTTGTTTTGGCCATATCTCCTTAAATATGCGTCCTAGAGCGAAAAGGACTTTAATTCGTGACCACCCCCAAAAAATTGAAAAATCCACCCAAAACCCAAAAAATTTGAAGTTTTTATATGAAAAACTTGTTTTGGCCATATCTCCTTAAATATGCGTCCTAGAGCGAAAAGGACTTTAATTCGTGACCACCCCCTACAAATTGAAAAATCCACCCAAAACCCAAAAAAATTGAAATTTTTATATGAAAAACTTGTTTTGGCCATATCTCCTAAACTAAGCGTCCTAGAGCGAAAAGGACTTTAATTCGTGACCACCCCCAAAAAATTGAAAAATCCACCCAAAACCCAAAAAATTTGAAATTTTTATATGAAAAACTTGTTTTGGCCATATCTCCTTAAATATGCGTCCTAGAGCGAAAAGGACTTTAATTCGTGACTACCCCCAAAAAATTGAAAAATCCAACCAAAACCAAAAAAATTTGAAATTTTTATATGAAAAACTTGTTTTGGCCATATCTCCTTAAATATGCGCCCTAGAGCGAAAAGGACTTTAATTCGTGACTACCCCCAAAAAATTGAAAAATCCACCCAAAACCCAAAAAATTTGAAATTTTTATATGAAAAACTTGTTTTGGCCATATCTCCTTAAATATGCGTCCTAGAGCGAAAAGGACTTTAATTCGTGACCACCCCCTAAAAATTGAAAAATCCACCCAAAACCCAAAAAATTTGAAATTTTTATATGAAAAACTTGTTTTGGCCATATCTCCTAAACTAAGCGTCCTAGAGCGAAAAGGACTTTAATTCGTGACTACCCCCAAAAAATTGAAAAATCCACCCAAAACCCAAAAAATTTGAAATTTTTATATGAAAAACTTGTTTTGGCCATATCTCCTAAACTAAGCGTCCTAGAGCGAAAAGGACTTTAATTCGTGACCACCCCCAAAAAATTGAAAAATCCACCCAAAACCCAAAAAATTTGAAATTTTTATATGAAAAAATTGAAAAAATTGAAAAATCCACACAAAACCCAAAAAAATTGAAATTTTTATATGAAAAACTTGTTTTGGCCATATCTCCTTAAATATGCGTCCTAGAGCGAAAAGGACTTTAATTCGTGACCACCCCCAAAAAATTGAAAAATCCACCCAAAACCCAAAAAATTTGAAATTTTTATATGAAAAACTTGTTTTGGCCATATCTCCTAAACTAAGCGTCCTAGAGCGAAAAGGACTTTAATTCGTGACCACCCCCAAAAAATTGAAAAATCCACCCAAAACCCAAAAAATTTGAAATTTTTATATCAAAAAATTGAAAAAATTGAAAAATCCACCCAAAACCCAAAAAAATTGAAATTTTTATATGAAAAACTTGTTTTGGCCATATCTCCTAAACTAAGCGTCCTAGAGCGAAAAGGACTTTAATTCGTGACCACCCCCAAAAAATTGAAAAATCCACCCAAAACCCAAAAAATTTGAAATTTTTATATGAAAAACTTGTTTTGGCCATATCTCCTTAAATATGCGTCCTAGAGCGAAAAGGACTTTAATTCGTAACCACCCCCAAAAAATTGAAAAATCCACCCAAAACCCAAAAAATTTTAAGTTTTTATATGAAAAACTTGTTTTGGCCATATCTCCTTAAATATGCGTCCTAGAGCGAAAAGGACTTTAATTCGTGACCACCCCCTACAAATTGAAAAATCCACCCAAAACCCAAAAAAATTGAAATTTTTATATGAAAAACTTGTTTTGGCCATATCTCCTAAACTAAGCGTCCTAGAGCGAAAAGGACTTTAATTCGTGACCACCCCCAAAAAATTGAAAAATCCACCCAAAACCCAAAAAATTTGAAATTTTTATATGAAAAACTTGTTTTGGCCATATCTCCTTAAATATGCGTCCTAGAGCGAAAAGGACTTTAATTCGTGACTACCCCCAAAAAATTGAAAAATCCACCCAAAACCAAAAAAATTTGAAATTTTTATATGAAAAACTTGTTTTGGCCATATCTCCTTAAATATGCGTCCTAGAGCGAAAAGGACTTTAATTCGTGACCACCCCCAAAAAATTGAAAAATCCACCCAAAACCCAAAAAATTTGAAATTTTTATAAGAAAAACTTGTTTTGGCCCTATCTCCTTAAATATGCGTCCTAGAGCGAAAAGGACTTTAATTCGTGACCACCCCCTAAAAATTGAAAAATCCACCCAAAACCCAAAAAATTTGAAATTTTTATATGAAAAACTTGTTTTGGCCATATCTCCTAAACTAAGCGTCCTAGAGCGAAAAGGACTTTAATTCGTGACTACCCCCAAAAAATTGAAAAATCCACCCAAAACCCAAAAAATTTGAAATTTTTATATGAAAAACTTGTTTTGGCCATATCTCCTTAAATATGCGTCCTAGAGCGAAAAGGACTTTAATTCGTGACCACCCCCAAAAAATTGAAAAATCCACCCAAAACCCAAAAAAGTTGAAATTTTTATATGAAAAACTTGTTTTGGCCATATCTCCTAAACTAAGCGTCCTAGAGCGAAAAGGACTTTAATTCGTGACCACCCCCAAAAAATTGAAAAATCCACCCAAAACCCAAAAAATTTGAAATTTTTATATGAAAAACTTGTTTTGGCCATATCTCCTTAAATATGCGTCCTAGAGCGAAAAGGACTTTAATTCGTGACCACCCCCAAAAAATTGAAAAATCCACCCAAAACCCAAAAAATTTGAAATTTTTATATGAAAAACTTGTTTTGGCCATATCTCCTTAAATATGCGTCCTAGAGCGAAAAGGACTTTAATTCGTGACCACCCCCTAAAAATTGAAAAATCCACCCAAAACCCAAAAAATTTGAAATTTTTATATGAAAAACTTGTTTTGGCCATATCTCCTAAACTAAGCGTCCTAGAGCGAAAAGGACTTTAATTCGTGACTACCCCCAAAAAATTGAAAAATCCACCCAAAACCCAAAAAATTTGAAATTTTTATATGAAAAACTTGTTTTGGCCATATCTCCTTAAATATGCGTCCTAGAGCGAAAAGGACTTTAATTCGTGACCACCCCCAAAAAATTGAAAAATCCACCCAAAACCCAAAAAATTTGAAATTTTTATATGAAAAACTTGTTTTGGCCATATCTCCTAAACTAAGCGTCCTAGAGCGAAAAGGACTTTAATTCGTGACCACCCCCAAAAAATTGAAAAATCCACCCAAAACCCAAAAAATTTGAAATTTTTATATGAAAAACTTGTTTTGGCCATATCTCCTAAACTAAGCGTCCTAGAGCGAAAAGGACTTTAATTCGTGACCACCCCCAAAAAATTGAAAAATCCACCCAAAACCCAAAAAATTTGAAATTTTTATAAGAAAAACTTGTTTTGGCCATATCTCCTTAAATATGCGTCCTAGAGCGAAAAGGACTTTAATTCGTGACTACCCCCAAAAAATTGAAAAATCCACCCAAAACCCAAAAAATTTGAAATTTTTATATGAAAAACTTGTTTTGGCCATATCTCCTTAAATATGCGTCCTAGAGCGAAAAGGACTTTAATTCGTGACTACCCCCAAAAAATTGAAAAATCCACCCAAAACCCAAAAAATTTGAAATTTTTATATGAAAAACTTGTTTTGGCCATATCTCCTAAACTAAGCGTCCTAGAGCGAAAAGGACTTTAATTCGTGACCACCCCCAAAAAATTGAAAAATCCACCCAAAACCCAAAAAATTTGAAATTTTTATATGAAAAACTTGTTTTGGCCATATCTCCTTAAATATGCGTCCTAGAGCGAAAAGGACTTTAATTCGTGACTACCCCCAAAAAATTGAAAAATCCACCCAAAACCTACAAAATTTGAAATTTTTATATGAAAAACTTGTTTTGGCCATATCTCCTAAACTAAGCGTTCTAGAGCGAAAAGGACTTTAATTCGTGACCACCCCCAAAAAATTGAAAAATCCACTCAAAACATAAAAAAATTGAAATTTTTATATGAAAAACTTGTTTTGGCCATATCTCCTTAAATATGCGTCCTAGAGCGAAAAGTACTTTAATTCGTGACCACCCCCAAAAAATTGAAAAATCCACACAAAACCCAAAAATTTGAAATTTTTATATGAAAAACTTGTTTTGGCCATATCTCCTTAAATATGCGTCCTAGAGCGAAAAGGACTTTAATTCGTGACCACCCCCTAAAAATTGAAAAATCCACCCAAAACCCAAAAAAATTGAAATTTTTATATGAAAAACTTGTTTTGGCCATATCTCCTAAACTAAGCGTCCTAGAGCGAAAAGGACTTTAATTCGTGACCACCCCCAAAAAATTGAAAAATCCACCCAAAACCCAAAAAATTTGAAATTTTTATATGAAAAACTTGTTTTGGCCATATCTCCTTAAATATGCGTCCTAGAGCGAAAAGGACTTTAATTCGTGACTACCCCCAAAAAATTGAAAAATCCACCCAAAACCAAAAAAATTTGAAATTTTTATATGAAAAACTTGTTTTGGCCATATCTCCTTAAATATGCGTCCTAGAGCGAAAAGGACTTTAATTCGTGACCACCCCCAAAAAATTGAAAAATCCACCCAAAACCCAAAAAATTTGAAATTTTTATATGAAAAACTTGTTTTGGCCATATCTCCTTAAATATGCGTCCTAGAGCGAAAAGGACTTTAATTCGTGACCACCCCCTAAAAATTGAAAAATCCACCCAAAACCCAAAAAATTTGAAATTTTTATATGAAAAACTTGTTTTGGCCATATCTCCTTAAATATGCGTCCTAGAGCGAAAAGGACTTTAATTCGTGACCACCCCCTAAAAATTGGAAAATCCACCCAAAACCCAAAAAATTTGAAATTTTTATATGAAAAACTTGTTTTGGCCATATCTCCTAAACTAAGCGTCCTAGAGCGAAAAGGACTTTAATTCGTGACTACCCCCAAAAAATTGAAAAATCCACCCAAAACCCAAAAAATTTGAAATTTTTATATGAAAAACTTGTTTTGGCCATATCTCCTAAACTAAGCGTCCTAGAGCGAAAAGGACTTTAATTCGTGACCACCCCCAAAAAATTGAAAAATCCACCCAAAACCCAAAAAATTTGAAATTTTTATAAGAAAAACTTGTTTTGGCCATATCTCCTTAAATATGCGTCCTAGAGCGAAAAGGACTTTAATTCGTGACTACCCCCAAAAAATTGAAAAATCCACCCAAAACCCAAAAAATGTGAAATTTTTATATGAAAAACTTGTTTTGGCCATATCTCCTAAACTAAGCGTCCTAGAGCGAAAAGGACTTTAATTCGTGACCACCCCCAAAAAATTGAAAAATCCACCCAAAACCCAAAAAATTTGAAATTTTTATATGAAAAAATTGAAAAAATTGAAAAATCCACCCAAAACCCAAAAAAATTGAAATTTTTATATGAAAAACTTGTTTTGGCCATATCTCCTTAAATATGCGTCCTAGAGCGAAAAGGACTTTAATTCGTGACCACCCCCAAAAAAATTGAAAAATCCACCCAAAACCCAAAAAATTTGAAATTTTTATATGAAAAACTTGTTTTGGCCATATCTCCTTAAATATGCGTCCTAGAGCGAAAAGGACTTTAATTCGTGACTACCCCCAAAAAATTGAAAAATCCACCCAAAACCTAAAAAATTTGAAATTTTTATATGAAAAACTTGTTTTGGCCATATCTCCTAAACTAAGCGTTCTAGAGCGAAAAGGACTTTAATTCGTGACCACCCCCAAAAAATTGAAAAATCCACTCAAAACCTAAAAAAATTGAAATTTTTATATGAAAAACTTGTTTTGGCCATATCTCCTTAAATATGCGTCCTAGAGCGAAAAGGACTTTAATTCGTGACCACCCCCAAAAAATTGAAAAATCCACACAAAACCCAAAAATTTGAAATTTTTATATGAAAAACTTGTTTTGGCCATATCTCCTTAAATATGCGTCCTAGAGCGAAAAGGACTTTAATTCGTGACCACCCCCTAAAAATTGAAAAATCCACCCAAAACCCAAAAAAATTGAAATTTTTATATGAAAAACTTGTTTTGGCCATATCTCCTAAACTAAGCGTCCTAGAGCGAAAAGGACTTTAATTCGTGACCACCCCCAAAAAATTGAAAAATCCACCCAAAACCCAAAAAATTTGAAATTTTTATATGAAAAACTTGTTTTGGCCATATCTCCTTAAATATGCGTCCTAGAGCGAAAAGGACTTTAATTCGTGACTACCCCCAAAAAATTGAAAAATCCACCCAAAACCAAAAAAATTTGAAATTTTTATATGAAAAACTTGTTTTGGCCATATCTCCTTAAATATGCGTCCTAGAGCGAAAAGGACTTTATTTCGTGACCACCCCCTAAAAATTGAAAAATCCACCCAAAACCCAAAAAATTTGAAATTTTTATATGAAAAACTTGTTTTGGCCATATCTCCTAAACTAAGCGTCCTAGAGCGAAAAGGACTTTAATTCGTGACTACCCCCAAAAAATTGAAAAATCCGCCCAAAACCCAAAAAATTTGAAATTTTTATATGAAAAACTTGTTTTGGCCATATCTCCTTAAATATGCGTCCTAGAGCGAAAAGGACTTTAATTCGTGACCACCCCCAAAAAATTGAAAAATCCACCCAAAACCCAAAAAAATTGAAATTTTTATATGAAAAACTTGTTTTGGCCATATCTCCTTAAATATGCGTCCTAGAGCGAAAAGGACTTTAATTCGTGACTACCCCCAAAAAATTGAAAAATCCACCCAAAACCAAAAAAATTTGAAATTTTTATATGAAAAACTTGTTTTGGCCATATCTCCTTAAATATGCGTCCTAGAGCGAAAAGGACTTTAATTCGTGACCACCCCCAAAAAATTGAAAAATCCACCCAAAACCCAAAAAATTTGAAATTTTTATATGAAAAACTTGTTTTGGCCATATCTCCTTAAATATGCGTCCTAGAGCGAAAAGGACTTTATTTCGTGACCACCCCCTAAAAATTGAAAAATCCACCCAAAACCCAAAAAATTTGAAATTTTTATATGAAAAACTTGTTTTGGCCATATCTCCTAAACTAAGCGTCCTAGAGCGAAAAGGACTTTAATTCGTGACTACCCCCAAAAAATTGAAAAATCCGCCCAAAACCCAAAAAATTTGAAATTTTTATATGAAAAACTTGTTTTGGCCATATCTCCTTAAATATGCGTCCTAGAGCGAAAAGGACTTTAATTCGTGACCACCCCCAAAAAATTGAAAAATCCACCCAAAACCCAAAAAATTTGAAATTTTTATATGAAAAACTTGTTTTGGCCATATCTCCTTAAATATGCGTCCTAGAGCGAAAAGGACTTTATTTCGTGACCACCCCCTAAAAATTGAAAAATCCACCCAAAACCCAAAAAATTTGAAATTTTTATATGAAAAACTTGTTTTGGCCATATCTCCTTAAATATGCGTCCTAGAGCGAAAAGGACTTTAATTCGTGACTACCCCCAAAAAATTGGAAAATCCACCCAAAACCCAAAAAATTTGAAATTTTTATATGAAAAACTTGTTTTGGCCATATCTCCTTAAATATGCGTCCTAGAGCGAAAAGGACTTTATTTCGTGACCACCCCCTAAAAATTGAAAAATCCACCCAAAACCCAAAAAATTTGAAATTTTTATATGAAAAACTTGTTTTGGCCATATCTCCTTAAATATGCGTCCTAGAGCGAAAAGGACTTTAATTCGTGACTACCCCCAAAAAATTGGAAAATCCACCCAAAACCCAAAAAATTTGAAATTTTTATATGAAAAACTTGTTTTGGCCATATCTCCTAAACTAAGCGTCCTAGAGCGAAAAGGACTTTAATTCGTGACTACCCCCAAAAAATTGAAAAATCCACCCAAAACCCAAAAAATTTGAAATTTTTATATGAAAAACTTGTGTTGGCCATATCTCCTAAACTAAGCGTCCTAGAGCGAAAAGGACTTTAATTCGTGACCACCCCCAAAAAATTGAAAAATCCACCCAAAACCCAAAAAATTTGAAATTTTTATAAGAAAAACTTGTTTTGGCCATATCTCCTTAAATATGCGTCCTAGAGCGAAAAGGACTTTAATTCGTGACTACCCCCAAAAAATTGAAAAATCCACCCAAAACCCAAAAAATGTGAAATTTTTATATGAAAAACTTGTTTTGGCCATATCTCCTAAACTAAGCGTCCTAGAGCGAAAAGGACTTTAATTCGTGACCACCCCCAAAAAATTGAAAAATCCACCCAAAACCCAAAAAATTTGAAATTTTTATATGAAAAAATTGAAAAAATTGAAAAATCCACCCAAAACCCAAAAAAATTGAAATTTTTATATGAAAAACTTGTTTTGGCCATATCTCCTAAACTAAGCGTCCTAGAGCGAAAAGGACTTTAATTCGTGACCACCCCCAAAAAATTGAAAAATCCACCCAAAACCCAAAAAATTTGAAATTTTTATATGAAAAACTTGTTTTGGCCATATCTCCTTAAATATGCGTCCTAGAGCGAAAAGGACTTTAATTCGTGACTACCCCCAAAAAATTGAAAAATCCACCCAAAACCAAAAAAAATTGAAATTTTTATATGAAAAACTTGTTTTGGCCATATCTCCTTAAATATGCGTCCTAGAGCGAAAAGGACTTTAATTCGTGACCATCCCCAAAAAAATTGAAAAATCCACCCAAAACCCAAAAAATTTGAAATTTTTATATGAAAAACTTGTTTTGGCCATATCTCCTTAAATATGCGTCCTAGAGCGAAAAGGACTTTAATTCGTGACTACCCCCAAAAAATTGAAAAATCCACCCAAAACCTAAAAAATTTGAAATTTTTATATGAAAAACTTGTTTTGGCCATATCTCCTAAACTAAGCGTTCTAGAGCGAAAAGGACTTTAATTCGTGACCACCCCCAAAAAATTGAAAAATCCACTCAAAACCTAAAAAAATTGAAATTTTTATATGAAAAACTTGTTTTGGCCATATCTCCTTAAATATGCGTCCTAGAGCGAAAAGGACTTTAATTCGTGACCACCCCCAAAAAATTGAAAAATCCACACAAAACCCAAAAATTTGAAATTTTTATATGAAAAACTTGTTTTGGCCATATCTCCTTAAATATGCGTCCTAGAGCGAAAAGGACTTTAATTCGTGACCACCCCCTAAAAATTGAAAAATCCACCCAAAACCCAAAAAAATTGAAATTTTTATATGAAAAACTTGTTTTGGCCATATCTCCTAAACTAAGCGTCCTAGAGCGAAAAGGACTTTAATTCGTGACCACCCCCTAAAAATTGAAAAATCCACCCAAAACCCAAAAAATTTGAAATTTTTATATGAAAAACTTGTTTTGGCCATATCTCCTAAACTAAGCGTCCTAGAGCGAAAAGGACTTTAATTCGTGACTACCCCCAAAAAATTGAAAAATCCGCCCAAAACCCAAAAAATTTGAAATTTTTATATGAAAAACTTGTTTTGGCCATATCTCCTTAAATATGCGTCCTAGAGCGAAAAGGACTTTAATTCGTGACCACCCCCTAAAAATTGAAAAATCCACCCAAAACCCAAAAAAATTGAAATTTTTATATGAAAAACTTGTTTTGGCCATATCTCCTAAACTAAGCGTCCTAGAGCGAAAAGGACTTTAATTCGTGACTACCCCCAAAAAATTGAAAAATCCACCCAAAACCCAAAAAATTTGAAATTTTTATATGAAAAACTTGTTTTGGCCATATCTCCTTAAATATGCGTCCTAGAGCGAAAAGGACTTTAATTCGTGACCACCCCCTAAAAATTGAAAAATCCACCCAAAACCCAAAAAATTTGAAATTTTTATATGAAAAACTTGTTTTGGCCATATCTCCTAAACTAAGCGTCCTAGAGCGAAAAGGACTTTAATTCGTGACTACCCCCAAAAAATTAAAAAATCCACCCAAAACCCAAAAAATTTGAAATTTTTATATGAAAAACTTGTTTTGGCCATATCTCCTAAACTAAGCGTCCTAGAGCGAAAAGGACTTTAATTCGTGACCACCCCCAAAAAATTGAAAAATCCACCCAAAACCCAAAAAATTTGAAATTTTTATATGAAAAAATTGAAAAAATTGAAAAATCCACCCAAAACCCAAAAAAATTGAAATTTTTATATGAAAAATTTGTTTTGGCCATATCTCCTTAAATATGCGTCCTAGAGCGAAAAGGACTTTAATTCGTGACCACCCCCAAAAAATTGAAAAATCCACCCAAAACCCAAAAAATTTGAAATTTTTATATGAAAAACTTGTTTTGGCCATATCTCCTTAAATATGCGTCCTAGAGCGAAAAGGACTTTAATTCGTGATTACCCCCAAAAAATTGAAAAATCCACCCAAAACCTAAAAAATTTGAAATTTTTATATGAAAAACTTGTTTTGGCCATATCTCCTTAAATATGCGTCCTAGAGCGAAAAGGACTTTAATTCGTGACCACCCCCAAAAAATTGAAAAATCCACACAAAACCCAAAAATTTGAAATTTTTATATGAAAAACTTGTTTTGGCCATATCTCCTAAACTAAGCGTCCTAGAGCGAAAAGGACTTTAATTCGTGACCACCCCCAAAAAATTGAAAAATCCACCCAAAACCCAAAAAATTTGAAATTTTTATATGAAAAACTTGTTTTGGCCATATCTCCTTAAATATGCGTCCTAGAGCGAAAAGGACTTTAATTCGTGACTACCCCCAAAAAATTGAAAAATCCACCCAAAACCAAAAAAATTTGAAATTTTTATATGAAAAACTTGTTTTGGCCATATCTCCTTAAATATGCGTCCTAGAGCGAAAAGGACTTTAATTCGTGACCACCCCCAAAAAATTGAAAAATCCACCCAAAACCCAAAAAATTTGAAATTTTTATATGAAAAACTTGTTTTGGCCATATCTCCTTAAATATGCGTCCTAGAGCGAAAAGGACTTTATTTCGTGACCACCCCCTAAAAATTGAAAAATCCACCCAAAACCCAAAAAATTTGAAATTTTTATATGAAAAACTTGTTTTGGCCATATCTCCTAAACTAAGCGTCTTAGAGCGAAAAGGACTTTAATTCGTGACTACCCCCAAAAAATTGAAAAATCCGCCCAAAACCCAAAAAATTTGAAATTTTTATATGAAAAACTTGTTTTGGCCATATCTCCTTAAATATGCGTCCTAGAGCGAAAAGGACTTTAATTCGTGACCACCCCCAAAAAATTGAAAAATCCACCCAAAACCCAAAAAATTTGAAATTTTTATATGAAAAACTTGTTTTGGCCATATCTCCTTAAATATGCGTCCTAGAGCGAAAAGGACTTTATTTCGTGACCACCCCCTAAAAATTGAAAAATCCACCCAAAACCCAAAAAATTTGAAATTTTTATATGAAAAACTTGTTTTGGCCATATCTCCTTAAATATGCGTCCTAGAGCGAAAAGGACTTTAATTCGTGACTACCCCCAAAAAATTGAAAAATCCACCCAAAACCAAAAAAATTTGAAATTTTTATATGAAAAACTTGTTTTGGCCATATCTCCTTAAATATGCGTCCTAGAGCGAAAAGGACTTTAATTCGTGACCACCCCCAAAAAATTGAAAAATCCACCCAAAACCCAAAAAATTTGAAATTTTTATATGAAAAACTTGTTTTGGCCATATCTCCTTAAATATGCGTCCTAGAGCGAAAAGGACTTTAATTCGTGACTACCCCCAAAAAATTGAAAAATCCAACCAAAACCAAAAAAATTTGAAATTTTTATATGAAAAACTTGTTTTGGCCATATCTCCTTAAATATGCGTCCTAGAGCGAAAAGGACTTTAATTCGTGACCACCCCCAAAAAATTGAAAAATCCACCCAAAACCCAAAAAATTTGAAATTTTTATATGAAAAACATGTTTTGGCTATATCTCCTTAAATATGCGTCCTAGAGCGAAAAGGACTTTAATTCGAGACCACCCCCTAAAAATTGAAAAATCCACCCAAAACCCAAAAAATTTGAAATTTTTATATGAAAAACTTGTTTTGGCCATATCTCCTAAACTAAGCGTCCTAGAGCGAAAAGGACTTTAATTCGTGACTACCCCCAAAAAATTGAAAAATCCACCCAAAACCCAAAAAATTTGAAATTTTTATATGAAAAACTTGTTTTGGCCATATCTCCTTAAATATGCGTCCTAGAGCGAAAAGGACTTTAATTCGTGACTACCCCCAAAAAATTGAAAAATCCACCCAAAACCTAAAAAATTTGAAATTTTTATATGAAAAACTTGTTTTGGCCATATCTCCTAAACTAAGCGTACTAGAGCGAAAAGGACTTTAATTCGTGATCACCCCCAAAAAATTGAAAAATCCACTCAAAACCTAAAAAAATTGAAATTTTTATATGAAAAACTTGTTTTGGCCATATCTCTTTAAATATGCGTCCTAGAGCGAAAAGGACTTTAATTCGTGACCACCCCCAAAAAATTGAAAAATCCACACAAAACCCAAAAATTTGAAATTTTTATATGAAAAACTTGTTTTGGCCATATCTCCTTAAATATGCGTCCTAGAGCGAAAAGGACTTTAATTCGTGACCACCCCCAAAAAATTGAAAAATCCACCCAAAAAATTTGAAATTTTTATAAGAAAAACTTGTTTTGGCCATATCTCCTTAAATATGCGTCCTAGAGCGAAAAGGACTTTAATTCGTGACTACCCCCAAAAAAATGGAAAAATCCACCCAAAACCCAAAAAATTTGAAATTTTTATATGAAAAACTTGTTTTTGCCATATCTCCTAAACTAAGCGTCCTAGAGCGAAAAGGACTTTAATTCGTGACCACCCCCAAAAAATTGAAAAATCCACCCAAAACCCAAAAAATTTGAAATTTTTATATGAAAAAATTGAAAAAATTGAAAAATCCACCCAAAACCCAAAAAAATTGAAATTTTTATATGAAAAGCTTGTTTTGGCCATATCTCCTTAAATATGCGTCCTAAAGGACTTTAATTCGTGACCACCCCCAAAAAATTGAAAAATCCACCCAAAACCCAAAAAATTTGAAATTTTTATATGAAAAACTTGTTTTGGCCATATCTCCTTAAATATGCGTCCTAGAGCGAAAAGGACTTTAATTCGTGACTACCCCCCAAAAAATTGAAAAATCCACCCAAAACCTAAAAAATTTGAAATTTTTATATGAAAAACTTGTTTTGGCCATATCTCCTAAACTAAGCGTTCTAGAGCGAAAAGGACTTTAATTCGTGACCACCCCCAAAAAATTGAAAAATCCACTCAAAACCTAAAAAAATTGAAATTTTTATATGAAAAACTTGTTTTGGCCATATCTCCTTAAATATGCGTCCTAGAGCGAAAAGGACTTTAATTCGTGACCACCCCCAAAAAATTGAAAAATCCACACAAAACCCAAAAATTTGAAATTTTTATATGAAAAACTTGTTTTGGCCATATCTCCTTAAATATGCGTCCTAGAGCGAAAAGGACTTTAATTCGTGACCACCCCCTAAAAATTGAAAAATCCACCCAAAACCCAAAAAAATTGAAATTTTTATATGAAAAACTTGTTTTGGCCATATCTCCTAAACTAAGCGTCCTAGAGCGAAAAGGACTTTAATTCGTGACCACCCCCAAAAAATTGAAAAATCCACCCAAAACCCAAAAAATTTGAAATTTTTATATGAAAAACTTGTTTTGGCCATATCTCCTTAAATATGCGTCCTAGAGCGAAAAGGACTTTAATTCGTGACTACCCCCAAAAAATTGAAAAATCCACCCAAAACCTAAAAAATTTGAAATTTTTATATGAAAAACTTGTTTTGGCCATATCTCCTAAACTAAGCGTTCTAGAGCGAAAAGGACTTTAATTCGTGACCACCCCCAAAAAATTGAAAAATCCACTCAAAACCTAAAAAAATTGAAATTTTTATATGAAAAACTTGTTTTGGCCATATCTCCTTAAATATGCGTCCTAGAGCGAAAAGGACTTTAATTCGTGACCACCCCCAAAAAATTGAAAAATCCACACAAAACCCAAAAATTTGAAATTTTTATATGAAAAACTTGTTTTGGCCATATCTCCTTAAATATGCGTCCTAGAGCGAAAAGGACTTTAATTCGTGACCACCCCCTAAAAATTGAAAAATCCACCCAAAACCCAAAAAAATTGAAATTTTTATATGAAAAACTTGTTTTGGCCATATCTCCTAAACTAAGCGTCCTAGAGCGAAAAGGACTTTAATTCGTGACCACCCCCAAAAAATTGAAAAATCCACCCAAAACCCAAAAAATTTGAAATTTTTATATGAAAAACTTGTTTTGGCCATATCTCCTTAAATATGCGCCCTAGAGCGAAAAGGACTTTAATTCGTGACTACCCCCAAAAAATTGAAAAATCCACCCAAAACCAAAAAAATTTGAAATTTTTATATGAAAAACTTGTTTTGGCCATATCTCCTTAAATATGCGTCCTAGAGCGAAAAGGACTTTAATTCGTGACCACCCCCAAAAAATTGAAAAATCCACCCAAAACCCAAAAAATTTGAAATTTTTATATGAAAAACTTGTTTTGGCCATATCTCCTTAAATATGCGTCCTAGAGCGAAAAGGACTTTATTTCGTGACCACCCCCTAAAAATTGAAAAATCCACCCAAAACCCAAAAAATTTGAAATTTTTATATGAAAAACTTGTTTTGGCCATATCTCCTTAAATATGCGTCCTAGAGCGAAAAGGACTTTAATTCGTGACCACCCCCAAAAAATTGAAAAATCCACCCAAAACCCAAAAAATTTGAAATTTTTATATGAAAAACTTGTTTTGGCCATATCTCCTTAAATATGCGTCCTAGAGCGAAAAGGACTTTAATTCGTGACTACCCCCAAAAAATTGAAAAATCCACCCAAAACCAAAAAAATTTGAAATTTTTATATGAAAAACTTGTTTTGGCCATATCTCCTTAAATATGCGTCCTAGAGCGAAAAGGACTTTAATTCGTGACCACCCCCAAAAAATTGAAAAATCCACCCAAAACCCAAAAAATTTGAAATTTTTATATGAAAAACTTGTTTTGGCCATATCTCCTTAAATATGCGTCCTAGAGCGAAAAGGACTTTAATTCGTGACCACCCCCAAAAAATTGAAAAATCCACCCAAAACCCAAAAAATTTGAAATTTTTATATGAAAAACTTGTTTTGGCCATATCTCCTAAACTAAGCGTCCTAGAGCGAAAAGGACTTTAATTCGTGACTACCCCCAAAAAATTGAAAAATCCACCCAAAACCCAAAAAATTTGAAATTTTTATATGAAAAACTTGTTTTGGCCATATCTCCTAAACTAAGCGTCCTAGAGCGAAAAGGACTTTAATTCGTGACCACCCCCAAAAAATTGAAAAATCCACCCAAATAATTTGAAATTTTTATAAGAAAAACTTGTTTTGGCCATATCTCCTTAAATATGCGTCCTAGAGCGAAAAGGACTTTAATTCGTGACTACCCCCAAAAAAATGGAAAAATCCACCCAAAACCCAAAAAATTTGAAATTTTTATATGAAAAACTTGTTTTGGCCATATCTCCTAAACTAAGCGTCCTAGAGCGAAAAGGACTTTAATTCGTGACCACCCCCAAAAAATTGAAAAATCCACCCAAAACCCAAAAAATTTGAAATTTTTATATGAAAAAATTGAAAAAATTGAAAAATCCACCCAAAACCCAAAAAAATTGAAATTTTTATATGAAAAACTTGTTTTGGCCATATCTCCTAAACTAAGCGTCCTAGAGCGAAAAGGACTTTAATTCGTGACCACCCCCAAAAAATTGAAAAATCCACCCAAAACCCAAAAAATTTGAAATTTTTATATGAAAAACTTGTTTTGGCCATATCTCCTTCAATATGCGTCCTAGAGCGAAAAGGACTTTAATTCGTGACTACCCCCAAAAAATTGAAAAATCCACCCAAAACCAAAAAAATTTGAAATTTTTATATGAAAAACTTGTTTTGGCCATATCTCCTTAAATATGCGTCCTAGAGCGAAAAGGACTTTATTTCGTGACCACCCCCTAAAAATTGAAAAATCCACCCAAAACCCAAAAAATTTGAAATTTTTATATGAAAAACTTGTTTTGGCCATATCTCCTTAAATATGCGTCCTAGAGCGAAAAGGACTTTAATTCGTGACCACCCCCAAAAAATTGAAAAATCCACCCAAAACCCAAAAAATTTGAAATTTTTATATGAAAAACTTGTTTTGGCCATATCTCCTTAAATATGCGTCCTAGAGCGAAAAGGACTTTAATTCGTGACTACCCCCAAAAAATTGAAAAATCCACCCAAAACCAAAAAAATTTGAAATTTTTATATGAAAAACTTGTTTTGGCCATATCTCCTTAAATATGCGTCCTAGAGCGAAAAGGACTTTAATTCGTGACCACCCCCAAAAAATTGAAAAATCCACCCAAAACCCAAAAAATTTGAAATTTTTATATGAAAAACTTGTTTTGGCCATATCTCCTTAAATATGCGTCCTAGAGCGAAAAGGACTTTAATTCGTGACCACCCCCAAAAAATTGAAAAATCCACCCAAAACCCAAAAAATTTGAAATTTTTATATGAAAAACTTGTTTTGGCCATATCTCCTAAACTAAGCGTCCTAGAGCGAAAAGGACTTTAATTCGTGACTACCCCCAAAAAATTGAAAAATCCACCCAAAACCCAAAAAATTTGAAATTTTTATATGAAAAACTTGTTTTGGCCATATCTCCTAAACTAAGCGTCCTAGAGCGAAAAGGACTTTAATTCGTGACCACCCCCAAAAAATTTAAAAATCCACCCAAATAATTTGAAATTTTTATAAGAAAAACTTGTTTTGGCCATATCTCCTTAAATATGCGTCCTAGAGCGAAAAGGACTTTAATTCGTGACTACCCCCAAAAAAATGGAAAAATCCACCCAAAACCCAAAAAAAATTGAAATTTTTATATGAAAAACTTGTTTTGGGCATATCTCCTTAAATATGCGTCCTAGAGCGAAAAGGACTTTAATTCGTGACCACCCCCAAAAAATTGAAAAATCCACCCAAAACCCAAAAAATTTGAAATTTTTATATGAAAAACTTGTTTTGGCCATATCTCCTTAAATATGCGTCCTAGAGCGAAGAGGACTTTAATTCGTGACTACCCCCAAAAAATTGAAAAATCCACCCAAAACCTAAAAAATTTGAAATTTTTATATGAAAAACTTGTTTTGGCCATATCTCCTAAACTAAGCGTTCTAGAGCGAAAAGGACTTTAATTCGTGACCACCCCCAAAAAATTGAAAAATCCACTCAAAACCTAAAAAAATTGAAATTTTTATATGAAAAACTTGTTTTGGCCATATCTCCTTAAATATGCGTCCTAGAGCGAAAAGGACTTTAATTCGTGACCACCCCCAAAAAATTGAAAAATCCACACAAAACCCAAAAATTTGAAATTTTTATATGAAAAACTTGTTTTGGCCATATCTCCTTAAATATGCGTCCTAGAGCCAAAAAGGACTTTAATTCGTGACCACCCCCTAAAAATTGAAAAATCCACCCAAAACCCAAAAAAATTGAAATTTTTATATGAAAAACTTGTTTTGGCCATATCTCCTAAACTAAGCGTCCTAGAGCGAAAAGGACTTTAATTCGTGACCACCCCCAAAAAATTGAAAAATCCACCCAAAACCCAAAAAATTTGAAATTTTTATATGAAAAACTTGTTTTGGCCATATCTCCTTAAATATGCGTCCTAGAGCGAAAAGGACTTTAATTCGTGACCACCCCCAAAAAATTGAAAAATCCAACCAAAACCAAAAAAATTTGAAATTTTTATATGAAAAACTTGTTTTGGCCATATCTCCTTAAATATGCGTCCTAGAGCGAAAAGGACTTTAATTCGTGACCACCCCCAAAAAATTGAAAAATCCACCCAAAACCCAAAAAATTTTAAATTTTTATATGAAAAACATGTTTTGGCCATATCTCCTTAAATATGCGTCCTAGAGCGAAAAGGACTTTAATTCGTGACCACCCCCTAAAAATTGAAAAATCCACCCAAAACCCAAAAAATTTGAAATTTTTATATGAAAAACTTGTTTTGGCCATATCTCCTAAACTAAGCGTCCTAGAGCGAAAAGGACTTTAATTCGTGACTACCCCCAAAAAATTGAAAAATCCACCCAAAACCCAAAAAATTTGAAATTTTTATATGAAAAACTTGTTTTGGCCATATCTCTGTAAATATGCGTCCTAGAGCGAAAAGGACTTTAATTCGTGACTACCCCCAAAAAATTGAAAAATCCACCCAAAACCTAAAAAATTTGAAATTTTTATATGAAAAACTTGTTTTGACCATATCTCCTAAACTAAGCGTTCTAGAGCGAAAAAGACTTTAATTCGTGACCACCCCCAAAAAATTGAAAAATCCACTCAAAACCTAAAAAAATTGAAATTTTTATATGAAAAACTTGTTTTGGCCATATCTCCTTAAATATGCGTCCTAGAGCGAAAAGGACTTTAATTCGTGACCACCCCCAAAAAATTGAAAAATCCACACAAAACCCAAAAATTTGATATTTTTATATGAAAAACTTGTTTTGGCCATATCTCCTTAAATATGCGTCCTAGAGCGAAAAGGACTTTAATTCGTGACCACCCCCAAAAAATTGAAAAATCCACCCAAAAAATTTGAAATTTTTATAAGAAAAACTTGTTTTGGCCATATCTCCTTAAATATGCGTCCTAGAGCGAAAAGGACTTTAATTCGTGACTACCCCCAAAAAAATGGAAAAATCCACCCAAAACCCAAAAAATTTGAAATTTTTATATGAAAAACTTGTTTTGGCCATATCTCCTAAACTAAGCGTCCTAGAGCGAAAAGTACTTTAATTCGTGACCACCCCCAAAAAATTGAAAAATCCACCCAAAACCCAAAAAATTTGAAATTTTTATATGAAAAAATTGAAAAAATTGAAAAATCCACCCAAAACCCAAAAAAATTGAAATTTTTATATGAAAAGCTTGTTTTGGCCATATCTCCTTAAATATGCGTCCTAAAGGACTTTAATTCGTGACCACCCCCAAAAAATTGAAAAATCCACCCAAAACCCAAAAAATTTGAAATTTTTATATGAAAAACTTGTTTTGGCCATATCTCCTTAAATATGCGTCCTAGAGCGAAAAGGACTTTAATTCGTGACTACCCCCAAAAAATTGAAAAATCCACCCAAAACCCAAAAAATTTGAAATTTTTATATGAAAAAATTGAAAAAATTGAAAAATCCACCCAAAACCCAAAAAAATTGAAATTTTTATATGAAAAGCTTGTTTTGGCCATATCTCCTTAAATATGCGTCCTAAAGGACTTTAATTCGTGACTACCCCCAAAAAATTGAAGAATCCACCCAAAACCTAAAAAATTTGAAATTTTTATATGAAAAACTTGTTTTGGCCATATCTCCTAAACTAAGCGTTCTAGAGCGAAAAGGACTTTAATTCGTGACCACCCCCAAAAAATTGAAAAATCCACTCAAAACCTAAAAAAATTGAAATTTTTATATGAAAAACTTGTTTTGGCCATATCTCCTTAAATATGCGTCCTAGAGCGAAAAGGACTTTAATTCGTGACCACCCCCAAAAAATTGAAAAATCCACACAAAACCCAAAAATTTGAAATTTTTATATGAAAAACTTGTTTTGGCCATATCTCCTTAAATATGCGTCCTAGAGCGAAAAGGACTTTAATTCGTGACCACCCCCTAAAAATTGAAAAATCCACCCAAAACCCAAAAAAATTGAAATTTTTATATGAAAAACTTGTTTTGGCCATATCTCCTAAACTAAGCGTCCTAGAGCGAAAAGGACTTTAATTCGTGACCACCCCCAAAAAATTTAAAAATCAACCCAAAACCCAAAAAATTTGAAATTTTTATATGAAAAACTTGTTTTGGCCATATCTCCTTAAATATGCGTCCTAGAGCGAAAAGGACTTTAATTCGTGACTACCCCCAAAAAATTGAAAAATCCACCCAAAACCAAAAAAATTTGAAATTTTTATATGAAAAACTTGTTTTGGCCATATCTCCTTAAATATGCGTCCTAGAGCGAAAAGGACTTTAATTCGTGAAATTTGAAATTTTTATAAGAAAAACTTGTTTTGGCCATATCTCCTTAAATATGCGTCCTAGAGCGAAAAGGACTTTAATTCGTGACTACCCCCAAAAAAATGGAAAAATCCACCCAAAACCCAAAAAATTTGAAATTTTTATATGAAAAACTTGTTTTGGCCATATCTCCTAAACTAAGCGTCCTAGAGCGAAAAGGACTTTAATTCGTGACCACCCCCAAAAAATTGAAAAATCCACCCAAAACCCAAAAAATTTGAAATTTTTATATGAAAAAATTGAAAAAATTGAAAAATCCACCCAAAACCCAAAAAAATTGAAATTTTTATATGAAAAGCTTGTTTTGGCCATATCTCCTTAAATATGCGTCCTAAAGGACTTTAATTCGTGACCACCCCCAAAAAATTGAAAAATCCACCCAAAACCCAAAAAATTTGAAATTTTTATATGAAAAACTTGTTTTGGCCATATCTCCTTAAATATGCGTCCTAGAGCGAAAAGGACTTTAATTCGTGACTACCCCCAAAAAATTGAAAAATCCACCCAAAACCTAAAAAATTTGAAATTTTTATATGAAAAACTTGTTTTGGCCATATCTCCTAAACTAAGCGTTCTAGAGCGAAAAGGACTTTAATTCGTGACCACCCCCAAAAAATTGAAAAATCCACTCAAAACCTAAAAAAATTGAAATTTTTATATGAAAAACTTGTTTTGGCCATATCTCCTTAAATATGCGTCCTAGAGCGAAAAGGACTTTAATTCGTGACCACCCCCAAAAAATTGAAAAATCCACACAAAACCCAAAAATTTGAAATTTTTATATGAAAAACTTGTTTTGGCCATATCTCCTTAAATATGCGTCCTAGAGCGAAAAGGACTTTAATTCGTGACCACCCCCTAAAAATTGAAAAATCCACCCAAAACCCAAAAAAATTGAAATTTTTATATGAAAAACTTGTTTTGGCCATATCTCCTAAACTAAGCGTCCTAGAGCGAAAAGGACTTTAATTCGTGACCACCCCCAAAAAATTTAAAAATCAACCCAAAACCCAAAAAATTTGAAATTTTTATATGAAAAACTTGTTTTGGCCATATCTCCTTAAATATGCGTCCTAGAGCGAAAAGGACTTTAATTCGTGACTACCCCCAAAAAATTGAAAAATCCACCCAAAACCAAAAAAATTTGAAATTTTTATATGAAAAACTTGTTTTGGCCATATCTCCTTAAATATGCGTCCTAGAGCGAAAAGGACTTTAATTCTTGACCACCCCCAAAAAATTGAAAAATCCACCCAAAACCCAAAAGATTTGAAATTTTTATATGAAAAACATGTTTTGGCCATATCTCCTTAAATATGCGTCCTAGAGCGAAAAGGACTTTAATTCGTGACCACCCCCTAAAAATTGAAAAATCCACCCAAAACCCAAAAAATTTGAAATTTTTATATGAAAAACTTGTTTTGGCCATATCTCCTAAACTAAGCGTCCTAGAGCGAAGAGGACTTTAATTCGTGATCACCCCCAAAAAATTGAAAAATCCACCCAAAACCTAAAAAATTTGAAATTTTTATATGAAAAATTTGTTTTGGCCATATCTCCTAAACTAAGCGTTCTAGAGCGAAAAGGACTTTAATTCGTGACCACCCGCAAAAAATTGAAAAATCCACTCAAAACCTAAAAAAATTGAAATTTTTATATGAAAAACTTGTTTTGGCCATATCTCCTTAAATATGCGTCCTAGAGCGAAAAGGACTTTAATTCGTGACCACCCCCAAAAAATTGAAAAATCCACACAAAACCCAAAAATTTGAAATTTTTATATGAAAAACTTGTTTTGGCCATATCTCCTTAAATATGCGTCCTAGAGCGAAAAGGACTTTAATTCGTGACCACCCCCTAAAAATTGAAAAATCCACCCAAAACCCAAAAAAATTGAAATTTTTATATGAAAAACTTGTTTTGGCCATATCTCCTAAACTAAGCGTCCTAGAGCGAAAAGGACTTTAATTCGTGACCACCCCCAAAAAATTGAAAAATCCACCCAAAACCCAAAAAATTTGAAATTTTTATATGAAAAACTTGTTTTGGCCATATCTCCTTAAATATGCGTCCTAGAGCGAAAAGGACTTTAATTCGTGACTACCCCCAAAAAATTGAAAAATCCACCCAAAATCAAAAAAATTTGAAATTTTTATATGAAAAACTTGTTTTGGCCATATCTCCTTAAATATGCGTCCTAGAGCGAAAAGGACTTTAATTCGTGACCACCCCCAAAAAATTGAAAAATCCACCCAAAACCCAAAAAATTTGAAATTTTTATATGAAAAACATGTTTTGGCCATATCTCCTTAAATATGCGTCCTAGAGCGAAAAGGACTTTAATTCGTGACCACCCCCTAAAAATTGAAAAATCCACCCAAAACCCAAAAAATTTGAAATTTTTATATGAAAAACTTGTTTTGGCCATATCTCCTAAACTAAGCGTCCTAGAGCGAAAAGGACTTTAATTCGTGACTACCCCCAAAAAATTGAAAAATCCACCCAAAACCTAAAAAATTTGAAATTTTTATATGAAAAACTTGTTTTGGCCATATCTCCTAAACTAAGCGTTCTAGAGCGAAAAGGACTTTAATTCGTGACCACCCCCAAAAAATTGAAAAATCCACTCAAAACCTAAAAAAATTGAAATTTTTATATGAAAAACTTGTTTTGGCCATATCTCCTTAAATATGCGTCCTAGAGCGAAAAGGACTTTAATTCGTGACCACCCCCAAAAAATTGAAAAATCCACACAAAACCCAAAAATTTGAAATTTTTATATGAAAAACTTGTTTTGGCCATATCTCCTTAAATATGCGTCCTAGAGCGAAAAGGACTTTAATTCGTGACCACCCCCAAAAAATTGAAAAATCCACCCAAAAAATTTGAAATTTTAATAAGAAAAACTTGTTTTGGCCATATCTCCTTAAATATGCGTCCTAGAGCGAAAAGGACTTTAATTCGTGACTACCCCCAAAAAAATGGAAAAATCCACCCAAAACCCAAAAAATTTGAAATTTTTATATGAAAAACTTGTTTTGGCCATATCTCCTAAACTAAGCGTCCTAGAGCGAAAAGGACTTTAATTCGTGACCACCCCCAAAAAATTGAAAAATCCACCCAAAACCCAAAAAATTTGAAATTTTTATATGAAAAAATTGAAAAATCCACCCAAAACCCAAAAAAATTGAAATTTTTATATGAAAAACTTGTTTTGGCCATATCTCCTTAAATATGCGTCCTAAAGGACTTTAATTCGTGACCACCCCCAAAAAATTGAAAAATCCACCCAAAACCCAAAAAATTTGAAATTTTTATATGAAAAACTTGTTTTGGCCATATCTCCTTAAATATGCGTCCTAGAGCGAAAAGGACTTTAATTCGTGACTACCCCCAAAAAATTGAAAAATCCACCCAAAACCTAAAAAATTTGAAATTTTTATATGAAAAACTTGTTTTGGCCATATCTCCTAAACTAAGCGTTCTAGAGCGAAAAGGACTTTAATTCGTGACCACCCCCAAAAAATTGAAAAATCCACTCAAAACCTAAAAAAATTGAAATTTTTATATGAAAAACTCGTTTTGGCCATATCTCCTTAAATATGCGTCCTAGAGCGAAAAGGACTTTAATTCGTGACCACCCCCAAAAAATTGAAAAATCCACACAAAACCCAAAAATTTGAAATTTTTATATGAAAAACTTGTTTTGGCCATATCTCCTTAAATATGCGTCCTAGAGCGAAAAGGACTTTAATTCGTGACCACCCCCTAAAAATTGAAAAATCCACCCAAAACCCAAAAAAATTGAAATTTTTATATGAAAAACTTGTTTTGGCCATATCTCCTAAACTAAGCGTCCTAGAGCGAAAAGGACTTTAATTCGTGACCACCCCCAAAAAATTTAAAAATCCACCCAAAACCCAAAAAATTTGAAATTTTTATATGAAAAACTTGTTTTGGCCATATCTCCTTAAATATGCGTCCTAGAGCGAAAAGGACTTTAATTCGTGACTACCCCCAAAAAATTGAAAAATCCACCCAAAACCAAAAAAATTTGAAATTTTTATATGAAAAACTTGTTTTGGCCATATCTCCTTAAATATGCGTCCTAGAGCGAAAAGGACTTTAATTCGTGACCACCCCCAAAAAATTGAAAAATCCACCCAAAACCCAAAAAATTTGAAATTTTTATATGAAAAACATGTTTTGGCCATATCTCCTTAAATATGCGTCCTAGAGCGAAAAGGACTTTAATTCGTGACCACCCCCTAAAAATTGAAAAATCCACCCAAAACCCAAAAAATTTGAAATTTTTATATGAAAAACTTGTTTTGGCCATATCTCCTAAACTAAGCGTCCTAGAGCGAAAAGGACTTTAATTCGTGACTACCCCCAAAAAATTGAAAAATCCACCCAAAACCCAAAAAATTTGAAATTTTTATATGAAAAACTTGTTTTGGCCATATCTCCTTAAATATGCGTCCTAGAGCGAAAAGGACTTTAATTCGTGACTACCCCCAAAAAATTGAAAAATCCACCCAAAACCTAAAAATTTTGAAATTTTTATATGAAAAACTTGTTTTGGCCATATCTCCTAAACTAAGCGTTCTAGAGCGAAAAGGACTTTAATTCGTGACCACCCCCAAAAAATTGAAAAATCCACTCAAAACCTAAAAAAATTGAAATTTTTATATGAAAAACTTGTTTTGGCCATATCTCCTTAAATATGCGTCCTAGAGCGAAAAGGACTTTAATTCGTGACCACCCCCAAAAAATTGAAAAATCCACACAAAACCCAAAAATTTGAAATTTTTATATGAAAAACTTGTTTTGGCCATATCTCCTTAAATATGCGTCCTAGAGCGAAAAGGACTTTAATTCGTGACTACCCCCAAAAAATTGAAAAATCCACCCAAAACCAAAAAAAATTGAAATTTTTATATGAAAAACTTGTTTTGGCCATATCTCCTTAAATATGCGTCCTAGAGCGAAAAGGACTTTAATTCGTGACCACCCCCAAAAAATTGAAAAATCCACCCAAAACCCAAAAAATTTGAAATTTTTATATGAAAAACATGTTTTGGCTATATCTCCTTAAATATGCGTCCTAGAGCGAAAAGGACTTTAATTCGTGACCACCCCCTAAAAATTGAAAAATCCACCCAAAACCCAAAAAATTTGAAATTTTAATATGAAAAACTTGTTTTGGCCATATCTCCTAAACTAAGCGTCCTAGAGCGAAAAGGACTTTAATTCGTGACTACCCCCAAAAAATTGAAAAATCCACCCAAAACCCAAAAAATTTGAAATTTTTATATGAAAAACTTGTTTTGGCCATATCTCCTTAAATATGCGTCCTAGAGCGAAAAGGACTTTAATTCGTGACTACCCCCAAAAAATTGAAAAATCCACCCAAAACCCAAAAAATTTTAAATTTTTATATGAAAAACTTGTTTTGGCCATATCTCCTTAAATATGGGTCCTAGAGCGAAAAGGACTTTAATTCGTGACCACCCCAACCCAAAAAATTTGAATTTGACCAAAACCCAAAAAATTTGAAATTTTTATATGAAAAACTTGTTTTGGCCATATCTCCTTAAATATGCGTCCTAGAGCGAAAAGGACTTTAATTCGTGACCACCCCCTAAAAATTGAAAAATCCACCCAAAACCCAAAAAATTTGAAATTTTTATATGAAAAACTTGTTTTGGCCATATCTCCTAAACTAAGCGTCCTAGAGCGAAAAGGACTTTAATTCGTGACTACCCCCAAAAAATTGAAAAATCCACCCAAAACCCAAAAAATTTGAAATTTTTATATGAAAAACTTGTTTTGGCCATATCTCCTAAACTAAGCGTCCTAGAGCGAAAAGGACTTTAATTCGTGACCACCCCCAAAAAATTGAAAAATCCACCCAAAACCCAAAAAATTTGAAATTTTTATAAGAAAAACTTGTTTTGGCCATATCTCCTTAAATATGCGTCCTAGAGCGAAAAGGACTTTAATTCGTGACTACCCCCAAAAAATTGAAAAATCCACCCAAAACCCAAAAAATTTGAAATTTTTATATGAAAAACTTGTTTTGGCCATATCTCCTAAACTAAGCGTCCTAGAGCGAAAAGGACTTTAATTCGTGACCACCCCCAAAAAATTGAAAAATCCACCCAAAACCCAAAAAATTTGAAATTTTTATATGAAAAAATTGAAAAATCCACCCAAAACCCAAAAAAATTGAAATTTTTATATGAAAAACTTGTTTTGGCCATATCTCCTTAAATATGCGTCCTAGAGCGAAAAGGACTTTAATTCGTGACCACCCCCAAAAAATTGAAAAATCTACCCAAAACCCAAAAAATTTGAAATTTTTATATGAAAAACTTGTTTTGGCCATATCTCCTTAAATATGCGTCCTAGAGCGAAAAGGACTTTAATTCGTGACTACCCCCAAAAAAATTGAAAAATCCACCCAAAACCTAAAAAATTTGAAATTTTTATATGAAAAACTTGTTTTGGCCATATCTCCTAAACTAAGCGTTCTAGAGCGAAAAGGACTTTAATTCGTGACCACCCCCAAAAAATTGAAAAATCCACTCAAAACCCAAAAAAAATTGAAATTTTTATATGAAAAACTTGTTTTAGCCATATCTCCTTAAATATGCGTCCTAGAGCGAAAAGGACTTTAATTCGTGACTACCCCCAAAAAATTGAAAAATCCACCCAAAACCAAAAAAATTTTAAATTTTTATATGAAAAACTTGTTTTGGCCATATCTCCTTAAATATGCGTCCTAGAGCGAAAAGGACTTTAATTCGTGACCACCCCCAAAAAATTGAAAAATCCACCCAAAACCCAAAAAATTTGAAATTTTTATATGAAAAACTTGTTTTGGCCATATCTCCTTAAATATGCGTCCTAGAGCGAAAAGGACTTTAAATCGTGACCACCCCCTAAAAATTGAAAAATCCACCCAAAACCCAAAAAATTTGAAATTTTTATATGAAAAACTTGTTTTGGCCATATCTCCTTAAATATGCGTCCTAGAGCGAAAAGGACTTTAATTCGTGACTACCCCCAAAAAATTGAAAAATCCACCCAAAACCCAAAAAATTTTAAATTTTTATATGAAAAACTTGTTTTGGCCATATCTCCTTAAATATGGGTCCTAGAGCGAAAAGGACTTTAATTCGTGACCACCCCAACCCAAAAAATTTGAATTTGACCAAAACCCAAAAAATTTGAAATTTTTATATGAAAAACTTGTTTTGGCCATATCTCCTTAAATATGCGTCCTAGAGCGAAAAGGACTTTAATTCGTGACCACCCCCTAAAAATTGAAAAATCCACCCAAAACCCAAAAAATTTGAAATTTTTATATGAAAAACTTGTTTTGGCCATATCTCCTAAACTAAGCGTTCTAGAGCGAAAAGGACTTTAATTCGTGACCACCCCCAAAAAATTGAAAAATCCACTCAAAACCTAAAAAAATTGAAATTTTTATATGAAAAACTTGTTTTGGCCATATCTCCTTAAATATGCGTCCTAGAGCGAAAAGGACTTTAATTCGTGACCACCCCCAAAAAATTGAAAAATCCACACAAAACCCAAAAATTTGAAATTTTTATATGAAAAACTTGTTTTGGCCATATCTCCTTAAATATGCGTCCTAGAGCGAAAAGGACTTTAATTCGTGACCACCCCCTAAAAATTGAAAAATCCACCCAAAACCCAAAAAAATTGAAATTTTTATATGAAAAACTTGTTTTGGCCATATCTCCTAAACTAAGCGTCCTAGAGCGAAAAGGACTTTAATTCGTGACCACCCCCAAAAAATTGAAAAATCCACCCAAAACCCAAAAAATTTGAAATTTTTATATGAAAAACTTGTTTTGGCCATATCTCCTTAAATATGCGTCCTAGAGCGAAAAGGACTTTAATTCGTGACTACCCCCAAAAAATTGAAAAATCCACCCAAAATCAAAAAAATTTGAAATTTTTATATGAAAAACTTGTTTTGGCCATATCTCCTTAAATATGCGTCCTAGAGCGAAAACGACTTTAATTCGTGACCACCCCCAAAAAATTGAAAAATCCACCCAAAACCCAAAAAATTTGAAATTTTTATATGAAAAACATGTTTTGGCCATATCTCCTTAAATATGCGTCCTAGAGCGAAAAGGACTTTAATTCGTGACCACCCCCTAAAAATTGAAAAATCCACCCAAAACCCAAAAAATTTGAAATTTTTATATGAAAAACTTGTTTTGGCCATATCTCCTAAACTAAGCGTCCTAGAGCGAAAAGGACTTTAATTCGTGACTACCCCCAAAAAATTGAAAAATCCACCCAAAACCTAAAAAATTTGAAATTTTTATATGAAAAACTTGTTTTGGCCATATCTCCTAAACTAAGCGTTCTAGAGCGAAAAGGACTTTAATTCGTGACCACCCCCAAAAAATTGAAAAATCCACTCAAAACCTAAAAAAATTGAAATTTTTATATGAAAAACTTGTTTTGGCCATATCTCCTAAACTAAGCGTCCTAGAGCGAAAAGGATTTTAATTCGTGACCACCCCCAAAAAATTTAAAAATCAACCCAAAACCCAAAAAATTTGAAATTTTTATATGAAAAACTTGTTTTGGCCATATCTCCTTAAATATGCGTCCTAGAGCGAAAAGGACTTTAATTCGTGACTACCCCCAAAAAATTGAAAAATCCACCCAAAACCAAAAAAATTTGAAATTTTTATATGAAAAACTTGTTTTGGCCATATCTCCTTAAATATGCGTCCTAGAGCGAAAAGGACTTTAATTCTTGACCACCCCCAAAAAATTGAAAAATCCACCCAAAACCCAAAAGATTTGAAATTTTTATATGAAAAACATGTTTTGGCCATATCTCCTAAACTAAGCGTCCTAGAGCGAAGAGGACTTTAATTCGTGATCACCCCCAAAAAATTGAAAAATCCACCCAAAACCTAAAAAATTTGAAATTTTTATATGAAAAATTTGTTTTGGCCATATCTCCTAAACTAAGCGTTCTAGAGCGAAAAGGACTTTAATTCGTGACCACCCGCAAAAAATTGAAAAATCCTCTCAAAACCTAAAAAAATTGAAATTTTTATATGAAAAACTTGTTTTGGCCATATCTCCTTAAATATGCGTCCTAGAGCGAAAAGGACTTTAATTCGTGACCACCCCCAAAAAATTGAAAAATCCACACAAAACCCAAAAATTTGAAATTTTTATATGAAAAACTTGTTTTGGCCATATCTCCTTAAATATGCGTCCTAGAGCGAAAAGGACTTTAATTCGTGACCACCCCCTAAAAATTGAAAAATCCACCCAAAACCCAAAAAAATTGAAATTTTTATATGAAAAACTTGTTTTGGCCATATCTCCTAAACTAAGCGTCCTAGAGCGAAAAGGACTTTAATTCGTGACCACCCCCAAAAAATTGAAAAATCCACCCAAAACCCAAAAAATTTGAAATTTTTATATGAAAAACTTGTTTTGGCCATATCTCCTTAAATATGCGTCCTAGAGCGAAAAGGACTTTAATTCGTGACTACCCCCAAAAAATTGAAAAATCCACCCAAAATCAAAAAAATTTGAAATTTTTATATGAAAAACTTGTTTTGGCCATATCTCCTTAAATATGCGTCCTAGAGCGAAAACGACTTTAATTCGTGACCACCCCCAAAAAATTGAAAAATCCACCCAAAACCCAAAAAATTTGAAATTTTTATATGAAAAACATGTTTTGGCCATATCTCCTTAAATATGCGTCCTAGAGCGAAAAGGACTTTAATTCGTGACCACCCCCTAAAAATTGAAAAATCCACCCAAAACCCAAAAAATTTGAAATTTTTATATGAAAAACTTGTTTTGGCCATATCTCCTAAACTAAGCGTCCTAGAGCGAAAAGGACTTTAATTCGTGACTACCCCCAAAAAATTGAAAAATCCACCCAAAACCTAAAAAATTTGAAATTTTTATATGAAAAACTTGTTTTGGCCATATCTCCTAAACTAAGCGTTCTAGAGCGAAAAGGACTTTAATTCGTGACCACCCCCAAAAAATTGAAAAATCCACTCAAAACCTAAAAAAATTGAAATTTTTATATGAAAAACTTGTTTTGGCCATATCTCCTTAAATATGCGTCCTAGAGCGAAAAGGACTTTAATTCGTGACCACCCCCAAAAAATTGAAAAATCCACACAAAACCCAAAAATTTGAAATTTTTATATGAAAAACTTGTTTTGGCCATATCTCCTTAAATATGCGTCCTAGAGCGAAAAGGACTTTAATTCGTGACCACCCCCAAAAAATTGAAAAATCCACCAAAAAAATTTGAAATTTTAATAAGAAAAACTTGTTTTGGCCATATCTCCTTAAATATGCGTCCTAGAGCGAAAAGGACTTTAATTCGTGACTACCCCCAAAAAAATGGAAAAATCCACCCAAAACCCAAAAAATTTGAAATTTTTATATGAAAAACTTGTTTTGGCCATATCTCCTAAACTAAGCGTCCTAGAGCGAAAAGGACTTTAATTCGTGACCACCCCCAAAAAATTGAAAAATCCACCCAAAACCCAAAAAATTTGAAATTTTTATATGAAAAAATTGAAAAATCCACCCAAAACCCAAAAAAATTGAAATTTTTATATGAAAAACTTGTTTTGGCCATATCTCCTTAAATATGCGTCCTAAAGGACTTTAATTCGTGACCACCCCCAAAAAATTGAAAAATCCACCCAAAACCCAAAAAATTTGAAATTTTTATATGAAAAACTTGTTTTGGCCATATCTCCTTAAATATGCGTCCTAGAGCGAAAAGGACTTTAATTCGTGACTACCCCCAAAAAATTGAAAAATCCACCCAAAACCTAAAAAATTTGAAATTTTTATATGAAAAACTTGTTTTGGCCATATCTCCTAAACTAAGCGTTCTAGAGCGAAAAGGACTTTAATTCGTGACCACCCCCAAAAAATTGAAAAATCCACTCAAAACCTAAAAAAATTGAAATTTTTATATGAAAAACTTGTTTTGGCCATATCTCCTTAAATATGCGTCCTAGAGCGAAAAGGACTTTAATTCGTGACCACCCCCAAAAAATTGAAAAATCCACACAAAACCCAAAAATTTGAAATTTTTATATGAAAAACTTGTTTTGGCCATATCTCCTTAAATATGCGTCCTAGAGCGAAAAGGACTTTAATTCGTGACCACCCCCTAAAAATTGAAAAATCCACCCAAAACCCAAAAAAATTGAAATTTTTATATGAAAAACTTGTTTTGGCCATATCTCCTAAACTAAGCGTCCTAGAGCGAAAAGGACTTTAATTCGTGACCACCCCCAAAAAATTTAAAAATCCACCCAAAACCCAAAAAATTTGAAATTTTTATATGAAAAACTTGTTTTGGCCATATCTCCTTAAATATGCGTCCTAGAGCGAAAAGGACTTTAATTCGTGACTACCCCCAAAAAATTGAAAACCCAAAAAATTTGAAATTTTTATATGAAAAACATGTTTTGGCCATATCTCCTTAAATATGCGTCCTAGAGCGAAAAGGACTTTAATTCGTGACCACCCCCTAAAAATTGAAAAATCCACCCAAAACCCAAAAAATTTGAAATTTTTATATGAAAAACTTGTTTTGGCCATATCTCCTAAACTAAGCGTCCTAGAGCGAAAAGGACTTTAATTCGTGACTACCCCCAAAAAATTAAAAAATCCACCCAAAACCCAAAAAATTTGAAATTTTTATATGAAAAACTTATTTTGGCCATATCTCCTTAAATATGCGTCCTAGAGCGAAAAGGACTTTAATTCGTGACTACCCCCAAAAAATTGAAAAATCCACCCAAAACCTAAAAAATTTGAAATTTTTATATGAAAAACTTGTTTTGGCCATATCTCCTAAACTAAGCGTTCTAGAGCGAAAAGGACTTTAATTCGTGACCACCCCCAAAAAATTGAAAAATCCACTCAAAACCTAAAAAAATTGAAATTTTTATATGAAAAACTTGTTTTGGCCATATCTCCTTAAATATGCGTCCTAGAGCGAAAAGGACTTTAATTCGTGACCACCCCCAAAAAATTGAAAAATCCACACAAAACCCAAAAATTTGAAATTTTTATATGAAAAACTTGTTTTGGCCATATCTCCTTAAATATGCGTCCTAGAGCGAAAAGGACTTTAATTCGTGACTACCCCCAAAAAATTGAAAAATCCACCCAAAACCAAAAAAAATTGAAATTTTTATATGAAAAACTTGTTTTGGCCATATCTCCTTAAATATGCGTCCTAGAGCGAAAAGGACTTTAATTCGTGACCACCCCCAAAAAATTGAAAAATCCACCCAAAACCCAAAAAATTTGAAATTTTTATATGAAAAACATGTTTTGGCTATATCTCCTTAAATATGCGTCCTAGAGCGAAAAGGACTTTAATTCGTGACCACCCCCTAAAAATTGAAAAATCCACCCAAAACCCAAAAAATTTGAAATTTTTATATGAAAAACTTGTTTTGGCCATATCTCCTAAACTAAGCGTCCTAGAGCGAAAAGGACTTTAATTCGTGACTACCCCCAAAAAATTGAAAAATCCACCCAAAACCCAAAAAATTTGAAATTTTTATATGAAAAACTTGTTTTGGCCATATCTCCTTAAATATGCGTCCTAGAGCGAAAAGGACTTTAATTCGTGACTACCCCCAAAAAATTGAAAAATCCACCCAAAACCCAAAAAATTTTAAATTTTTATATGAAAAACTTGTTTTGGCCATATCTCCTTAAATATGGGTCCTAGAGCGAAAAGGACTTTAATTCGTGACCACCCCAACCCAAAAAATTTGAATTTGACCAAAACCCAAAAAATTTGAAATTTTTATATGAAAAACTTGTTTTGGCCATATCTCCTTAAATATGCGTCCTAGAGCGAAAAGGACTTTAATTCGTGACCACCCCCTAAAAATTGAAAAATCCACCCAAAACCCAAAAAATTTGAAATTTTTATATGAAAAACTTGTTTTGGCCATATCTCCTAAACTAAGCGTCCTAGAGCGAAAAGGACTTTAATTCGTGACTACCCCCAAAAAATTGAAAAATCCACCCAAAACCCAAAAAATTTGAAATTTTTATATGAAAAACTTGTTTTGGCCATATCTCCTAAACTAAGCGTCCTAGAGCGAAAAGGACTTTAATTCGTGACCACCCCCAAAAAATTGAAAAATCCACCCAAAACCCAAAAAATTTGAAATTTTTATAAGAAAAACTTGTTTTGGCCATATCTCCTTAAATATGCGTCCTAGAGCGAAAAGGACTTTAATTCGTGACTACCCCCAAAAAATTGAAAAATCCACCCAAAACCCAAAAAATTTGAAATTTTTATATGAAAAACTTGTTTTGGCCATATCTCCTAAACTAAGCGTCCTAGAGCGAAAAGGACTTTAATTCGTGACCACCCCCAAAAAATTGAAAAATCCACCCAAAACCCAAAAAATTTGAAATTTTTATATGAAAAAATTGAAAAATCCACCCAAAACCCAAAAAAATTGAAATTTTTATATGAAAAACTTGTTTTGGCCATATCTCCTTAAATATGCGTCCTAGAGCGAAAAGGACTTTAATTCGTGACCACCCCCAAAAAATTGAAAAATCTACCCAAAACCCAAAAAATTTGAAATTTTTATATGAAAAACTTGTTTTGGCCATATCTCCTTAAATATGCGTCCTAGAGCGAAAAGGACTTTAATTCGTTACTACCCCCAAAAAAATTGAAAAATCCACCCAAAACCTAAAAAATTTGAAATTTTTATATGAAAAACTTGTTTTGGCCATATCTCCTAAACTAAGCGTTCTAGAGCGAAAAGGACTTTAATTCGTGACCACCCCCAAAAAATTGAAAAATCCACTCAAAACCCAAAAAAAATTGAAATTTTTATATGAAAAACTTGTTTTAGCCATATCTCCTTAAATATGCGTCCTAGAGCGAAAAGGACTTTAATTCGTGACTACCCCCAAAAAATTGAAAAATCCACCCAAAACCAAAAAAATTTGAAATTTTTATATGAAAAACTTGTTTTGGCCATATCTCCTTAAATATGCGTCCTAGAGCGAAAAGGACTTTAATTCGTGACCACCCCCAAAAAATTGAAAAATCCACCCAAAACCCAAAAAATTTGAAATTTTTATATGAAAAACTTGTTTTGGCCATATCTCCTAAACTAAGCGTCCTAGAGCGAAAAGGACTTTAATTCGTGACTACCCCCAAAAAATTGAAAAATCCACCCAAAACCCAAAAAATTTGAAATTTTTATATGAAAAACTTGTTTTGGCCATATCTCCTTAAATATGCGTCCTAGAGCGAAAAGGACTTTAATTCGTGACCACCCCCAAAAAATTGAAAAATCCACCCAAAACCCAAAAAATTTGAAATTTTTATATGAAAAACTTGTTTTGGCCATATCTCCTTAAATATGCGTCCTAGAGCGAAAAGGACTTTAATTCGTGACCACCCCCAAAAAATTGAAAAATCCACCCAAAACCCAAAAAATTTGAAATTTTTATATGAAAAACTTGTTTTGGCCATATCTCCTAAACTAAGCGTCCTAGAGCGAAAAGGACTTTAATTCGTGACCACCCCCAAAAAATTGAAAAATCCACCCAAAACCCAAAAAATTTGAAATTTTTATATGAAAAACTTGTTTTGGCCATATCTCCTTAAATATGCGTCCTAGAGCGAAAAGGACTTTAATTCGTGACTACCTCCAAAAAATTGAAAAATCCACCCAAAACCAAAAAAATTTGAAATTTTTATATGAAAAACTTGTTTTGGCCATATCTCCTTAAATATGCGTCCTAGAGCGAAAAGGACTTTAATTCGTGACCACCCCCAAAAAATTGAAAAATCCACCCAAAACCCAAAAAATTTGAAATTTTTATATGAAAAACTTGTTTTGGCCATATCTCCTTAAATATGCGTCCTAGAGCGAAAAGGACTTTAATTCGTGACCACCCCCTAAAAATTGAAAAATCCACCCAAAACCCAAAAAATTTGAAATTTTTATATGAAAAACTTGTTTTGGTCATATCTCCTAAACTAAGCGTCCTAGAGCGAAAAGGACTTTAATTCGTGACTACCCCCAAAAAATTGAAAAATCCACCCAAAACCCAAAAAATTTGAAATTTTTATATGAAAAACTTGTTTTGGCCATATCTCATAAACTAAGCGTCCTAGAGCGAAAAGGACTTTAATTCGTGACCACCCCCAAAAAATTGAAAAATCCACCCAAAACCCAAAAAATTTGAAATTTTTATAAGAAAAACTTGTTTTGGCCATATCTCCTTAAATATGCGTCCTAGAGCGAAAAGGACTTTAATTCGTGACTACCCCCAAAAAATTGAAAAATCCACCCAAAACCCAAAAAATTTGAAATTTTTATATGAAAAACTTGTTTTGGCCATATCTCCTAAACTAAGCGTCCTAGAGCGAAAAGGACTTTAATTCGTGACCACCCCCAAAAAATTGAAAAATCCACCCAAAACCCAAAAAATTTGAAATTTTTATATGAAAAAATTGAAAAAATTGAAAAATCCACCCAAAACCCAAAAAAATTGAAATTTTTATATGAAAAACTTGTTTTGGCCATATCTCCTTAACTATGCGTCCTAGAGCGAAAAGGACTTTAATTCGTGACCACCCCCAAAAAATTGAAAAATCCACCCAAAACCCAAAAAATTTGAAATTTTTATATGAAAAACTTGTTTTGGCCATATCTCCTTAAATATGCGTCCTAGAGCGAAAAGGACTTTAATTCGTGACCACCCCCTAAAAATTGAAAAATCCACCCAAAACCCAAAAAATTTGAAATTTTTATATGAAAAACTTGTTTTGGCCATATCTCCTAAACTAAGCGTCCTAGAGCGAAAAGGACTTTAATTCGTGACCACCCCCAAAAAATTGAAAAATCCACCCAAAACCCAAAAAATTTGAAATTTTTATAAGAAAAACTTGTTTTGGCCATATCTCCTTAAATATGCGTCCTAGAGCGAAAAGGACTTTAATTCGTGACTACCCCCAAAAAATTGAAAAATCCACCCAAAACCTAAAAAATTTGAAATTTTTATATGAAAAACTTGTTTTGGCCATATCTCCTAAACTAAGCGTTCTAGAGCGAAAAGGACTTTAATTCGTGACCACCCCCAAAAAAATGAAAAATCCACTCAAAACCTAAAAAAATTGAAATTTTTATATGAAAAACTTGTTTTGGCCATATCTCCTTAAATATGCGTCCTAGAGCGAAAAGGACTTTAATTCGTGACCACCCCCAAAAAATTGAAAAATCCACACAAAACCCAAAAATTTGAAATTTTTATATAAAACCCAAAAAATTTGAAATTTTTATATGAAAAACTTGTTTTGGCCATATCTCCTAAACTAAGCGTCCTAGAGCGAAAAGGACTTTAATTCGTGACTACCCCCAAAAAATTGAAAAATCCACCCAAAACCCAAAAAATTTGAAATTTTTATATGAAAAACTTGTTTTGGCCATATCTCCTTAAATATGCGTCCTAGAGCGAAAAGGACTTTAATTCGTGACCACCCCCAAAAAATTGAAAAATCCACCCAAAACCCAAAAAATTTGAAATTTTTATATGAAAAACTTGTTTTGGCCATATCTCCTTAAATACGCGTCCTACAGCGAAAAGGACTTTAATTCGTGACCACCCCCTACAAATTGAAAAATCCACCCAAAACCCAAAAAAATTGAAATTTTTATATGAAAAACTTGTTTTGGCCATATCTCCTAAACTAAGCGTCCTAGAGCGAAAAGGACTTTGGCCATATCTCCTAAACTAAGCGTCCTAGACCGAAAAGGACTTTAATTCGTGACCACCCCCAAAAAATTGAAAAATCCACCCAAAACCAAAAAAATTTGAAATTTTTATATGAAAAACTTGTTTTGGCCATATCTCCTTAAATATGCGTCCTAGAGCGAAAAGGACTTTAATTCGTGACCACCCCCAAAAAATTGAAAAATCCACCCAAAACCCAAAAAATTTGAAATTTTTATATGAAAAACTTGTTTTGGCCATATCTCCTTAAATATGCGTCCTAGAGCGAAAAGGACTTTAATTCGTGACCACCCCCTAAAAATTGAAAAATCCACCCAAAACCCAAAAAATTTGAAATTTTTATATGAAAAACTTGTTTTGGCCATATCTCCTAAACTAAGCGTCCTAGAGCGAAAAGGACTTTAATTCGTGACTACCCCCAAAAAATTGAAAAATCCACCCAAAACCCAAAAAATTTGAAATTTTTATATGAAAAACTTGTTTTGGCCATATCTCCTAAACTAAGCGTCCTAGAGCGAAAAGGACTTTAATTCGTGACCACCCCCAAAAAATTGAAAAATCCACCCAAAACCCAAAAAATTTGAAATTTTTATAAGAAAAACTTGTTTTGGCCATATCTCCTTAAATATGCGTCCTAGAGCGAAAAGGACTTTAATTCGTGACTACCCCCAAAAAATTGAAAAATCCACCCAAAACCCAAAAAATTTGAAATTTTTATATGAAAAACTTGTTTTGGCCATATCTCCTAAACTAAGCGTCCTAGAGCGAAAAGGACTTTAATTCGTGACCACCCCCAAAAAATTGAAAAATCCACCCAAAACCCAAAAAATTTGAAATTTTTATATGAAAAAATTGAAAAAATTGAAAAATCCACCTAAAACCCTAAAAAATTGAAATTTTTATATGAAAAACTTGTTTTGGCCATATCTCCTTAAATATGCGTCCTAGAGCGAAAAGGACTTTAATTCGTGACCACCCCCAAAAAATTGAAAAATCCACCCAAAACCCAAAAAATTTGAAATTTTTATATGAAAAACTTGTTTTGGCCATATCTCCTTAAATATGCGTCCTAGAGCGAAAAGGACTTTAATTCGTGACTACCCCCAAAAAATTGAAAAATCCACCCAAAACCTAAAAAATTTGAAATTTTTATATGAAAAACTTGTTTTGGCCATATCTCCTAAACTAAGCGTTCTAGAGCGAAAAGGACATTAATTCGTGACCACCCCCAAAAAATTGAAAAATCCACTCAAACCTAAAAAAAATGAAATTTTTATATGAAAAACTTGTTTTGGCCATATCTCCTTAAATATGCGTCCTAGAGCGAAAAGGACTTTAATTCGTGACCACCCCCAAAAAATTGAAAAATCCACCCAAAACCCAAAAAATTTGAAATTTTTATATGAAAACTTGTTTTGGCCATATCTCCTTAAATATGCGTCCTAGAGCGAAAAGGACTTTAATTCGTGACCACCCCCTAAAAATTGAAAAATCCACCCAAAACCCAAAAAATTTGAAATTTTTATATGAAAAACTTGTTTTGGCCATATCTCCTAAACTAAGCGTCCTAGAGCGAAAAGGACTTTAATTCGTGACTACCCCCAAAAAATTGAAAAATCCACCCAAAACCCAAAAAATTTGAAATTTTTATATGAAAAACTTGTTTTGGCCATATCTCCTTAAATATGCGTCCTAGAGCGAAAAGGACTTTAATTCGTGACCACCCCCAAAAAATTGAAAAATCCACCCAAAACCCAACAAATTTGAAATTTTTATATGAAAAAATTGAAAAAATTGAAAAATCCACCCAAAACCCAAAAAAATTGAAATTTTTATATGAAAAACTTGTGTTGGCCATATCTCCTTAAATATGCGTCCTAGAGCGAAAAGGACTTTAATTCGTGACCACCCCCAAAAAATTGAAAAATCCACCCAAAACCCAAAAAATTTGAAATTTTTATATGAAAAACTTGTTTTGGCCATATCTCCTAAACTAAGCGTCCTAGAGCGAAAAGGACTTTAATTCGTGACCACCCCCAAAAAATTGAAAAATCCACCCAAAACCCAAAAAATTTGAAATTTTTATAAGAAAAACTTGTTTTGGCCATATCTCCTTAAATATGCGTCCTAGAGCGAAAAGGACTTTAATTCGTGACTACCCCCAAAAAATTGAAAAATCCACCCAAAACCCAAAAAATTTGAAATTTTTATATGAAAAACTTGTTTTGGCCATATCTCCTAAACTAAGCGTCCTAGAGCGAAAAGGACTTTAATTCGTGACCACCCCCAAAAAATTGAAAAATCCACCCAAAACCCAAAAAATTTGAAATTTTTATATGAAAAAATTGAAAAAATTGAAAAATCCACCTAAAACCCTAAAAAATTGAAATTTTTATATGAAAAACTTGTTTTGGCCATATCTCCTTAAATATGCGTCCTAGAGCGAAAAGGACTTTAATTCGTGACCACCCCCAAAAAATTGAAAAATCCACCCAAAACCCAAAAAATTTGAAATTTTTATATGAAAAACTTGTTTTGGCCATATCTCCTAAACTAAGCGTCCTAGAGCGAAAAGGACTTTAATTCGTGACCACCCCCAAAAAATTGAAAAATCCACCCAAAACCCAAAAAATTTGAAATTTTTATATGAAAAACTTGTTTTGGCCATATCTCCTTAAATATGCGTCCTAGAGCGAAAAGGACTTTAATTCGTGACTACCTCCAAAAAATTGAAAAATCCACCCAAAACCAAAAAAATTTGAAATTTTTATATGAAAAACTTGTTTTGGCCATATCTCCTTAAATATGCGTCCTAGAGCGAAAAGGACTTTAATTCGTGACCACCCCAACCCAAAAAATTTGAATTTGACCAAAACCCAAAAAATTTGAAATTTTTATATGAAAAACTTGTTTTGGCCATATCTCCTTAAATATGCGTCCTAGAGCGAAAAGGACTTTAATTCGTGACCACCCCCTAAAAATTGAAAAATCCACCCAAAACCCAAAAAATTTGAAATTTTTATATGAAAAACTTGTTTTGGTCATATCTCCTAAACTAAGCGTCCTAGAGCGAAAAGGACTTTAATTCGTGACTACCCCCAAAAAATTGAAAAATCCACCCAAAACCCAAAAAATTTGAAATTTTTATATGAAAAACTTGTTTTGGCCATATCTCATAAACTAAGCGTCCTAGAGCGAAAAGGACTTTAATTCGTGACCACCCCCAAAAAATTGAAAAATCCACCCAAAACCCAAAAAATTTGAAATTTTTATAAGAAAAACTTGTTTTGGCCATATCTCCTTAAATATGCGTCCTAGAGCGAAAAGGACTTTAATTCGTGACTACCCCCAAAAAATTGAAAAATCCACCCAAAACCCAAAAAATTTGAAATTTTTATATGAAAAACTTGTTTTGGCCATATCTCCTAAACTAAGCGTCCTAGAGCGAAAAGGACTTTAATTCGTGACCACCCCCAAAAAATTGAAAAATCCACCCAAAACCCAAAAAATTTGAAATTTTTATATGAAAAAATTGAAAAAATTGAAAAATCCACCCAAAACCCAAAAAAATTGAAATTTTTATATGAAAAACTTGTTTTGGCCATATCTCCTTAACTATGCGTCCTAGAGCGAAAAGGACTTTAATTCGTGACCACCCCCAAAAAATTGAAAAATCCACCCAAAACCCAAAAAATTTGAAATTTTTATATGAAAAACTTGTTTTGGCCATATCTCCTTAAATATGCGTCCTAGAGCGAAAAGGACTTTAATTCGTGACCACCCCCTAAAAATTGAAAAATCCACCCAAAACCCAAAAAATTTGAAATTTTTATATGAAAAACTTGTTTTGGCCATATCTCCTAAACTAAGCGTCCTAGAGCGAAAAGGACTTTAATTCGTGACCACCCCCAAAAAATTGAAAAATCCACCCAAAACCCAAAAAATTTGAAATTTTTATAAGAAAAACTTGTTTTGGCCATATCTCCTTAAATATGCGTCCTAGAGCGAAAAGGACTTTAATTCGTGACTACCCCCAAAAAATTGAAAAATCCACCCAAAACCTAAAAAATTTGAAATTTTTATATGAAAAACTTGTTTTGGCCATATCTCCTAAACTAAGCGTCCTAGAGCGAAAAGGACTTTAATTCGTGACTACCCCCAAAAAATTGAAAAATCCACCCAAAACCCAAAAAATTTGAAATTTTTATATGAAAAACTTGTTTTGGCCATATCTCCTTAAATATGCGTCCTAGAGCGAAAAGGACTTTAATTCGTGACCACCCCCAAAAAATTGAAAAATCCACCCAAAACCCAAAAAATTTGAAATTTTTATATGAAAAACTTGTTTTGGCCATATCTCCTTAAATACGCGTCCTACAGCGAAAAGGACTTTAATTCGTGACCACCCCCTACAAATTGAAAAATCCACCCAAAACCCAAAAAAATTGAAATTTTTATATGAAAAACTTGTTTTGGCCATATCTCCTAAACTAAGCGTCCTAGAGCGAAAAGGACTTTGGCCATATCTCCTAAACTAAGCGTCCTAGACCGAAAAGGACTTTAATTCGTGACCACCCCCAAAAAATTGAAAAATCCACCCAAAACCAAAAAAATTTGAAATTTTTATATGAAAAACTTGTTTTGGCCATATCTCCTTAAATATGCGTCCTAGAGCGAAAAGGACTTTAATTCGTGACCACCCCCAAAAAATTGAAAAATCCACCCAAAACCCAAAAAATTTGAAATTTTTATATGAAAAACTTGTTTTGGCCATATCTCCTTAAATATGCGTCCTAGAGCGAAAAGGACTTTAATTCGTGACCACCCCCTAAAAATTGAAAAATCCACCCAAAACCCAAAAAATTTGAAATTTTTATATGAAAAACTTGTTTTGGCCATATCTCCTAAACTAAGCGTCCTAGAGCGAAAAGGACTTTAATTCGTGACTACCCCCAAAAAATTGAAAAATCCACCCAAAACCCAAAAAATTTGAAATTTTTATATGAAAAACTTGTTTTGGCCATATCTCCTAAACTAAGCGTCCTAGAGCGAAAAGGACTTTAATTCGTGACCACCCCCAAAAAATTGAAAAATCCACCCAAAACCCAAAAAATTTGAAATTTTTATAAGAAAAACTTGTTTTGGCCATATCTCCTTAAATATGCGTCCTAGAGCGAAAAGGACTTTAATTCGTGACTACCCCCAAAAAATTGAAAAATCCACCCAAAACCCAAAAAATTTGAAATTTTTATATGAAAAACTTGTTTTGGCCATATCTCCTAAACTAAGCGTCCTAGAGCGAAAAGGACTTTAATTCGTGACCACCCCCAAAAAATTGAAAAATCCACCCAAAACCCAAAAAATTTGAAATTTTTATATGAAAAAATTGAAAAAATTGAAAAATCCACCTAAAACCCTAAAAAATTGAAATTTTTATATGAAAAACTTGTTTTGGCCATATCTCCTTAAATATGCGTCCTAGAGCGAAAAGGACTTTAATTCGTGACCACCCCCAAAAAATTGAAAAATCCACCCAAAACCCAAAAAATTTGAAATTTTTATATGAAAAACTTGTTTTGGCCATATCTCCTTAAATATGCGTCCTAGAGCGAAAAGGACTTTAATTCGTGACTACCCCCAAAAAATTGAAAAATCCACCCAAAACCTAAAAAATTTGAAATTTTTATATGAAAAACTTGTTTTGGCCATATCTCCTAAACTAAGCGTTCTAGAGCGAAAAGGACATTAATTCGTGACCACCCCCAAAAAATTGAAAAATCCACTCAAACCTAAAAAAAATGAAATTTTTATATGAAAAACTTGTTTTGGCCATATCTCCTTAAATATGCGTCCTAGAGCGAAAAGGACTTTAATTCGTGACCACCCCCAAAAAATTGAAAAATCCACCCAAAACCCAAAAAATTTGAAATTTTTATATGAAAAACTTGTTTTGGCCATATCTCCTTAAATATGCGTCCTAGAGCGAAAAGGACTTTAATTCGTGACCACCCCCTAAAAATTGAAAAATCCACCCAAAACCCAAAAAATTTGAAATTTTTATATGAAAAACTTGTTTTGGCCATATCTCCTAAACTAAGCGTCCTAGAGCGAAAAGGACTTTAATTCGTGACTACCCCCAAAAAATTGAAAAATCCACCCAAAACCCAAAAAATTTGAAATTTTTATATGAAAAACTTGTTTTGGCCATATCTCCTTAAATATGCGTCCTAGAGCGAAAAGGACTTTAATTCGTGACCACCCCCAAAAAATTGAAAAATCCACCCAAAACCCAACAAATTTGAAATTTTTATATGAAAAAATTGAAAAAATTGAAAAATCCACCCAAAACCCAAAAAAATTGAAATTTTTATATGAAAAACTTGTGTTGGCCATATCTCCTTAAATATGCGTCCTAGAGCGAAAAGGACTTTAATTCGTGACCACCCCCAAAAAATTGAAAAATCCACCCAAAACCCAAAAAATTTGAAATTTTTATATGAAAAACTTGTTTTGGCCATATCTCCTAAACTAAGCGTCCTAGAGCGAAAAGGACTTTAATTCGTGACCACCCCCAAAAAATTGAAAAATCCACCCAAAACCCAAAAAATTTGAAATTTTTATAAGAAAAACTTGTTTTGGCCATATCTCCTTAAATATGCGTCCTAGAGCGAAAAGGACTTTAATTCGTGACTACCCCCAAAAAATTGAAAAATCCACCCAAAACCCAAAAAATTTGAAATTTTTATATGAAAAACTTGTTTTGGCCATATCTCCTAAACTAAGCGTCCTAGAGCGAAAAGGACTTTAATTCGTGACCACCCCCAAAAAATTGAAAAATCCACCCAAAACCCAAAAAATTTGAAATTTTTATATGAAAAAATTGAAAAAATTGAAAAATCCACCTAAAACCCTAAAAAATTGAAATTTTTATATGAAAAACTTGTTTTGGCCATATCTCCTTAAATATGCGTCCTAGAGCGAAAAGGACTTTAATTCGTGACCACCCCCAAAAAATTGAAAAATCCACCCAAAACCCAAAAAATTTGAAATTTTTATATGAAAAACTTGTTTTGGCCATATCTCCTTAAATATGCGTCCTAGAGCGAAAAGGACTTTAATTCGTGACCACCCCCTAAAAATTTAAAAATCCATCCAAAACCCAAAAAATTTGAAATTTTTATATGAAAAACTTGTTTTGGCCATATCTCCTAAACTAAGCGTCCTAGAGCGAAAAGGACTTTAATTCGTGACTACCCCCAAAAAATTGAAAAATCCACCCAAAACCCAAAAAATTTGAAATTTTTATATGAAAAACTTGTTTTGGCCATATCTCATAAACTAAGCGTCCTAGAGCGAAAAGGACTTTAATTCGTGACCACCCCCAAAAAATTGAAAAATCCACCCAAAACCCAAAAAATTTGAAATTTTTATAAGAAAAACTTGTTTTGGCCATATCTCCTTAAATATGCGTCCTAGAGCGAAAAGGACTTTAATTCGTGACTACCCCCAAAAAATTGAAAAATCCACCCAAAACCCAAAAAATTTGAAATTTTTATATGAAAAACTTGTTTTGGCCATATCTCCTAAACTAAGCGTCCTAGAGCGAAAAGGACTTTAATTCGTGACCACCCCCAAAAAATTGAAAAATCCACCCAAAACCCAAAAAATTTGAAATTTTTATATGAAAAAATTGAAAAAATTGAAAAATCCACCCAAAACCCAAAAAATTTGAAATTTTTATATGAAAAGCTTGTTTTGGCCATATCTCCTAAACTAAGCGTTCTAGAGCGAAAAGGACTTTAATTCGTGACCACCCCCAAAAAATTGAAAAATCCACTCAAAACCTAAAAAAATTGAAATTTTTATATGAAAAACTTGTTTTGGCCATATCTCCTTAAATATGCGTCCTAGAGCGAAAAGGACTTTAATTCGTGACCACCCCCAAAAAATTGAAAAATCCACACAAAACCCAAAAATTTGAAATTTTTATATAAAACCCAAAAAATTTGAAATTTTTATATGAAAAACTTGTTTTGGCCATATCTCCTAAACTAAGCGTCCTAGAGCGAAAAGGACTTTAATTCGTGACCACCCCCAAAAAATTGAAAAATCCACACAAAACCCAAAAATTTGAAATTTTTATATGAAAAACTTGTTTTGGCCATATCTCCTTAAATATGCGTCCTAGAGCGAAAAGGACTTTAATTCGTGACCACCCCCTAAAAATTGCAAAATCCACCCAAAACCCAAAAAAATTGAAATTTTTATATGAAAAACTTGTTTTGGCCATATCTCCTAAACTAAGCGTCCTAGAGCGAAAAGGACTTTAATTCGTGACCACCCCCAAAAAATTGAAAAATCCACCCAAAACCCAAAAAATTTGAAATTTTTATATGAAAAACTTGTTTTGGCCATATCTCCTTAAATATGCGTCCTAGAGCGAAAAGGACTTTAATTCGTGACTACCCCCAAAAAATTGAAAAATCCACCCAAAACCAAAAAAATTTGAAATTTTTATATGAAAAACTTGTTTTGGCCATATCTCCTTAAATATGCGTCCTAGAGCGAAAAGGACTTTAATTCGTGACCACCCCCAAAAAATTGAAAAATCCACCCAAAACCCAAAAAATTTGAAATTTTTATATGAAAAACATGTTTTGGCTATATCTCCTTAAATATGCGTCCTAGAGCGAAAAGGACTTTAATTCGTGACCACCCCCTAAAAATTGAAAAATCCACCCAAAACCCAAAAAATTTGAAATTTTTATATGAAAAACTTGTTTTGGCCATATCTCCTAAACTAAGCGTCCTAGAGCGAAAAGGACTTTAATTCGTGACTACCCCCAAAAAATTGAAAAATCCACCCAAAACCCAAAAAATTTGAAATTTTTATATGAAAAACTTGTTTTGGCCATATCTCCTTAAATATGCGTCCTAGAGCGAAAAGGACTTTAATTCGTGACTACCCCCAAAAAATTGAAAAATCCACCCAAAACCCAAAAAATTTTAAATTTTTATATGAAAAACTTGTTTTGGCCATATCTCCTTAAATATGGGTCCTAGAGCGAAAAGGATTTTAATTCGTGACCACCCCAACCCAAAAAATTTGAATTTGACCAAAACCCAAAAAATTTGAAATTTTTATATGAAAAACTTGTTTTGGCCATATCTCCTTAAATATGCGTCCTAGAGCGAAAAGGACTTTAATTCGTGACCACCCCCTAAAAATTGAAAAATCCACCCAAAACCCAAAAAATTTGAAATTTTTATATGAAAAACTTGTTTTGGCCATATCTCCTAAACTAAGCGTCCTAGAGCGAAAAGGACTTTAATTCGTGACTACCCCCAAAAAATTGAAAAATCCACCCAAAACCCAAAAAATTTGAAATTTTTATATGAAAAACTTGTTTTGGCCATATCTCCTAAACTAAGCGTCCTAGAGCGAAAAGGACTTTAATTCGTGACCACCCCCAAAAAATTGAAAAATCCACCCAAAACCCAAAAAATTTGAAATTTTTATAAGAAAAACTTGTTTTGGCCATATCTCCTTAAATATGCGTCCTAGAGCGAAAAGGACTTTAATTCGTGACTACCCCCAAAAAATTGAAAAATCCACCCAAAACCCAAAAAATTTGAAATTTTTATATGAAAAACTTGTTTTGGCCATATCTCCTAAACTAAGCGTCCTAGAGCGAAAAGGACTTTAATTCGTGACCACCCCCAAAAAATTGAAAAATCCACCCAAAACCCAAAAAATTTGAAATTTTTATATGAAAAAATTGAAAAATCCACCCAAAACCCAAAAAAATTGAAATTTTTATATGAAAAACTTGTTTTGGCCATATCTCCTTAAATATGCGTCCTAGAGCGAAAAGGACTTTAATTCGTGACCACCCCCAAAAAATTGAAAAATCTACCCAAAACCCAAAAAATTTGAAATTTTTATATGAAAAACTTGTTTTGGCCATATCTCCTTAAATATGCGTCCTAGAGCGAAAAGGACTTTAATTCGTGACTACCCCCAAAAAAATTGAAAAATCCACCCAAAACCTAAAAAATTTGAAATTTTTATATGAAAAACTTGTTTTGGCCATATCTCCTAAACTAAGCGTTCTAGAGCGAAAAGGACTTTAATTCGTGACCACCCCCAAAAAATTGAAAAATCCACTCAAAACCTAAAAAAATTGAAATTTTTATATGAAAAACTTGTTTTAGCCATATCTCCTTAAATATGCGTCCTAGAGCGAAAAGGACTTTAATTCGTGACTACCCCCAAAAAATTGAAAAATCCACCCAAAACCAAAAAAATTTGAAATTTTTATATGAAAAACTTGTTTTGGCCATATCTCCTTAAATATGCGTCCTAGAGTGAAAAGGACTTTAATTCGTGACCACCCCCAAAAAATTGAAAAATCCACCCAAAACCCAAAAAATTTGAAATTTTTATATGAAAAACTTGTTTTGGCCATATCTCCTTAAATATGCGTCCTAGAGCGAAAAGGACTTTAAATCGTGACCACCCCCTAAAAATTGAAAAATCCACCCAAAACCCAAAAAATTTGAAATTTTTATATGAAAAACTTGTTTTGGCCATATCTCCTAAACTAAGCGTCCTAGAGCGAAAAGGACTTTAATTCGTGACTACCCCCAAAAAATTGAAAAATCCACCCAAAACCCAAAAAATTTGAAATTTTTATATGAAAAACTTGTTTTGGCCATATCTCCTTAAATATGCGTCCTAGAGCGAAAAGGACTTTAATTCGTGACCACCCCCAAAAAATTGAAAAATCCACCCAAAACCCAAAAAATTTGAAATTTTTATATGAAAAACTTGTTTTGGCCATATCTCCTTAAATATGCGTCCTAGAGCGAAAAGGACTTTAATTCGTGACCACCCCCTACAAATTGAAAAATCCACCCAAAACCCAAAAAAATTGAAATTTTTATATGAAAAACTTGTTTTGGCCATATCTCCTAAACTAAGCGTCCTAGAGCGAAAAGGACTTTAATTCGTGACCACCCCCAAAAAATTGAAAAATCCACCCAAAACCCAAAAAATTTGAAATTTTTATATGAAAAACTTGTTTTGGCCATATCTCCTTAAATATGCGTCCTAGAGCGAAAAGGACTTTAATTCGTGACTACCCCCAAAAAATTGAAAAATCCACCCAAAACCAAAAAAATTTGAAATTTTTATATGAAAAACTTGTTTTGGCCATATCTCCTTAAATATGCGTCCTAGAGCGAAAAGGACTTTAATTCGTGACCACCCCCAAAAAATTGAAAAATCCACCCAAAACCCAAAAAATTTGAAATTTTTATATGAAAAACTTGTTTTGGCCATATCTCCTTAAATATGCGTCCTAGAGCGAAAAGGACTTTAATTCGTGACCACCCCCTAAAAATTGAAAAATCCACCCAAAACCCAAAAAAATTTGAAATTTTTATATGAAAAACTTGTTTTGGTCATATCTCCTAAACTAAACGTCCTAGAGCGAAAAGGACTTTAATTCGTGACTACCCCCAAAAAATTGAAAAATCCACCCAAAACCCAAAAAATTTGAAATTTTTATATGAAAAACTTGTTTTGGCCATATCTCATAAACTAAGCGTCCTAGAGCGAAAAGGACTTTAATTCGTGACCACCCCCAAAAAATTGAAAAATCCACCCAAAACCCAAAAAATTTGAAATTTTTATAAGAAAAACTTGTTTTGGCCATATCTCCTTAAATATGCGTCCTAGAGCGAAAAGGACTTTAATTCGTGACTACCCCCAAAAAATTGAAAAATCCACCCAAAACCCAAAAAATTTGAAATTTTTATATGAAAAACTTGTTTTGGCCATATCTCCTAAACTAAGCGTCCTAGAGCGAAAAGGACTTTAATTCGTGACCACCCCCAAAAAATTGAAAAATCCACCCAAAACCCAAAAAATTTGAAATTTTTATATGAAAAAATTGAAAAAATTGAAAAATCCACCCAAAACCCAAAAAAATTGAAATTTTTATATGAAAAACTTGTTTTGGCCATATCTCCTTAACTATGCGTCCTAGAGCGAAAAGGACTTTAATTCGTGACCACCCCCAAAAAATTGAAAAATCCACCCAAAACCCAAAAAATTTGAAATTTTTATATGAAAAACTTGTTTTGGCCATATCTCCTTAAATATGCGTCCTAGAGCGAAAAGGACTTTAATTCGTGACCACCCCCTAAAAATTGAAAAATCCACCCAAAACCCAAAAAATTTGAAATTTTTATATGAAAAACTTGTTTTGGCCATATCTCCTAAACTAAGCGTCCTAGAGCGAAAAGGACTTTAATTCGTGACCACCCCCAAAAAATTGAAAAATCCACCCAAAACCCAAAAAATTTGAAATTTTTATAAGAAAAACTTGTTTTGGCCATATCTCCTTAAATATGCGTCCTAGAGCGAAAAGGACTTTAATTCGTGACTACCCCCAAAAAATTGAAAAATCCACCCAAAACCTAAAAAATTTGAAATTTTTATATGAAAAACTTGTTTTGGCCATATCTCCTAAACTAAGCGTTCTAGAGCGAAAAGGACTTTAATTCGTGACCACCCCCAAAAAATTGAAAAATCCACTCAAAACCTAAAAAAATTGAAATTTTTATATGAAAAACTTGTTTTGGCCATATCTCCTTAAATATGCGTCCTAGAGCGAAAAGGACTTTAATTCGTGACCACCCCCAAAAAATTGAAAAATCCACACAAAACCCAAAAATTTGAAATTTTTATATAAAACCCAAAAAATTTGAAATTTTTATATGAAAAACTTGTTTTGGCCATATCTCCTAAACTAAGCGTCCTAGAGCGAAAAGGACTTTAATTCGTGACTACCCCCAAAAAATTGAAAAATCCACCCAAAACCCAAAAAATTTGAAATTTTTATATGAAAAACTTGTTTTGGCCATATCTCCTTAAATATGCGTCCTAGAGCGAAAAGGACTTTAATTCGTGACCACCCCCAAAAAATTGAAAAATCCACCCAAAACCCAAAAAATTTGAAATTTTTATATGAAAAACTTGTTTTGGCCATATCTCCTTAAATATGCGTCCTAGAGCGAAAAGGACTTTAATTCGTGACCACCCCCTACAAATTGAAAAATCCACCCAAAACCCAAAAAAATTGAAATTTTTATATGAAAAACTTGTTTTGGCCATATCTCCTAAACTAAGCGTCCTAGAGCGAAAAGGACTTTGGCCATATCTCCTAAACTAAGCGTCCTAGACCGAAAAGGACTTTAATTCGTGACCACCCCCAAAAAATTGAAAAATCCACCCAAAACCAAAAAAATTTGAAATTTTTATATGAAAAACTTGTTTTGGCCATATCTCCTTAAATATGCGTCCTAGAGCGAAAAAGACTTTAATTCGTGACCACCCCCAAAAAATTGAAAAATCCACCCAAAACCCAAAAAATTTGAAATTTTTATATGAAAAACTTGTTTTGGCCATATCTCCTTAAATATGCGTCCTAGAGCGAAAAGGACTTTAATTCGTGACCACCCCCTAAAAATTGAAAAATCCACCCAAAACCCAAAAAATTTGAAATTTTTATATGAAAAACTTGTTTTGGCCATATCTCCTAAACTAAGCGTCCTAGAGCGAAAAGGACTTTAATTCGTGACTACCCCCAAAAAATTGAAAAATCCACCCAAAACCCAAAAAATTTGAAATTTTTATATGAAAAACTTGTTTTGGCCATATCTCCTAAACTAAGCGTCCTAGAGCGAAAAGGACTTTAATTCGTGACCACCCCCAAAAAATTGAAAAATCCACCCAAAACCCAAAAAATTTGAAATTTTTATAAGAGAAACTTGTTTTGGCCATATCTCCTTAAATATGCGTCCTAGAGCGAAAAGGACTTTAATTCGTGACTACCCCCAAAAAATTGAAAAATCCACCCAAAACCCAAAAAATTTGAAATTTTTATATGAAAAACTTGTTTTGGCCATATCTCCTAAACTAAGCGTCCTAGAGCGAAAAGGACTTTAATTCGTGACCACCCCCAAAAAATTGAAAAATCCACCCAAAACCCAAAAAATTTGAAATTTTTATATGAAAAAATTTAAAAAATTGAAAAATCCACCTAAAACCCTAAAAAATTGAAATTTTTATATGAAAAACTTGTTTTGGCCATATCTCCTTAAATATGCGTCCTAGAGCGAAAAGGACTTTAATTCGTGACCACCCCCAAAAAATTGAAAAATCCACCCAAAACCCAAAAAATTTGAAATTTTTATATGAAAAACTTGTTTTGGCCATATCTCCTTAAATATGCGTCCTAGAGCGAAAAGGACTTTAATTCGTGACTACCCCCAAAAAATTGAAAAATCCACCCAAAACCTAAAAAATTTGAAATTTTTATATGAAAAACTTGTTTTGGCCATATCTCCTAAACTAAGCGTTCTAGAGCGAAAAGGACTTTAATTCGTGACCACCCCCAAAAAATTGAAAAATCCACTCAAAACCTAAAAAAATTGAAATTTTTATATGAAAAACTTGTTTTGGCCATATCTCCTTAAATATGCGTCCTAGAGCGAAAAGGACTTTAATTCGTGACCACCCCCTACAAATTGAAAAATCCACCCAAAACCCAAAAAAATTGAAATTTTTATATGAAAAACTTGTTTTGGCCATATCTCCTAAACTAAGCGTCCTAGAGCGAAAAGGACTTTGGCCATATCTCCTAAACTAAGCGTCCTAGACCGAAAAGGACTTTAATTCGTGACCACCCCCAAAAAATTGAAAAATCCACCCAAAACCAAAAAAATTTGAAATTTTTATATGAAAAACTTGTTTTGGCCATATCTCCTTAAATATGCGTCCTAGAGCGAAAAAGACTTTAATTCGTGACCACCCCCAAAAAATTGAAAAATCCACCCAAAACCCAAAAAATTTGAAATTTTTATATGAAAAACTTGTTTTGGCCATATCTCCTTAAATATGCGTCCTAGAGCGAAAAGGACTTTAATTCGTGACCACCCCCTAAAAATTGAAAAATCCACCCAAAACCCAAAAAATTTGAAATTTTTATATGAAAAACTTGTTTTGGCCATATCTCCTAAACTAAGCGTCCTAGAGCGAAAAGGACTTTAATTCGTGACTACCCCCAAAAAATTGAAAAATCCACCCAAAACCCAAAAAATTTGAAATTTTTATATGAAAAACTTGTTTTGGCCATATCTCCTAAACTAAGCGTCCTAGAGCGAAAAGGACTTTAATTCGTGACCACCCCCAAAAAATTGAAAAATCCACCCAAAACCCAAAAAATTTGAAATTTTTATAAGAGAAACTTGTTTTGGCCATATCTCCTTAAATATGCGTCCTAGAGCGAAAAGGACTTTAATTCGTGACTACCCCCAAAAAATTGAAAAATCCACCCAAAACCCAAAAAATTTGAAATTTTTATATGAAAAACTTGTTTTGGCCATATCTCCTAAACTAAGCGTCCTAGAGCGAAAAGGACTTTAATTCGTGACCACCCCCAAAAAATTGAAAAATCCACCCAAAACCCAAAAAATTTGAAATTTTTATATGAAAAAATTTAAAAAATTGAAAAATCCACCTAAAACCCTAAAAAATTGAAATTTTTATATGAAAAACTTGTTTTGGCCATATCTCCTTAAATATGCGTCCTAGAGCGAAAAGGACTTTAATTCGTGACCACCCCCAAAAAATTGAAAAATCCACCCAAAACCCAAAAAATTTGAAATTTTTATATGAAAAACTTGTTTTGGCCATATCTCCTTAAATATGCGTCCTAGAGCGAAAAGGACTTTAATTCGTGACTACCCCCAAAAAATTGAAAAATCCACCCAAAACCTAAAAAATTTGAAATTTTTATATGAAAAACTTGTTTTGGCCATATCTCCTAAACTAAGCGTTCTAGAGCGAAAAGGACTTTAATTCGTGACCACCCCCAAAAAATTGAAAAATCCACTCAAAACCTAAAAAAATTGAAATTTTTATATGAAAAACTTGTTTTGGCCATATCTCCTTAAATATGCGTCCTAGAGCGAAAAGGACTTTAATTCGTGACCACCCCCTAAAAATTGAAAAATCCACCCAAAACCCAAAAAATTTGAAATTTTTATATGAAAAACTTGTTTTGGCCATATCTCCTTAAATATGCGTCCTAGAGCGAAAAGGACTTTAATTCGTGACTACCCCCAAAAAATTGAAAAATCCACCCAAAACCCAAAAAATTTGAAATTTTTATATGAAAAACTTGTTTTGGCCATATCTCCTTAAATATGCGTCCTAGAGCGAAAAGGACTTTAATTCGTGACCACCCCCAAAAAATTGAAAAATCCACCCAAAACCCAAAAAATTTGAAATTTTTATATGAAAAAATTGAAAAAATTGAAAAATCCACCCAAAACCCAAAAAAATTGAAATTTTTATATGAAAAACTTGTGTTGGCCATATCTCCTTAAAAATGCGTCCTAGAGCGAAAAGGACTTTAATTCGTGACCACCCCCAAAAAATTGAAAAATCCACCCAAAACCCAAAAAATTTGAAATTTTTATATGAAAAACTTGTTTTGGCCATATCTCCTAAACTAAGCGTCCTAGAGCGAAAAGGACTTTAATTCGTGACCACCCCCAAAAAATTGAAAAATCCACCCAAAACCCAAAAAATTTGAAATTTTTATAAGAAAAACTTGTTTTGGCCATATCTCCTTAAATATGCGTCCTAGAGCGAAAAGGACTTTAATTCGTGACTACCCCCAAAAAATTGAAAAATCCACCCAAAACCCAAAAAATTTGAAATTTTTATATGAAAAACTTGTTTTGGCCATATCTCCTAAACTAAGCGTCCTAGAGCGAAAAGGACTTTAATTCGTGACCACCCCCAAAAAATTGAAAAATCCACCCAAAACCCAAAAAATTTGAAATTTTTATATGAAAAAATTGAAAAATCCACCTAAAACCCTAAAAAATTGAAATTTTTATATGAAAAACTTGTTTTGGCCATATCTCCTTAAATATGCGTCCTAGAGCGAAAAGGACTTTAATTCGTGACCACCCCCAAAAAATTGAAAAATCCACCCAAAACCCAAAAAATTTGAAATTTTTATATGAAAAACTTGTTTTGGCCATATCTCCTTAAATATGCGTCCTAGAGCGAAAAGGACTTTAATTCGTGACCACCCCCTAAAAATTTAAAAATCCACCCAAAACCCAAAAAATTTGAAATTTTTATATGAAAAACTTGTTTTGGTCATATCTCCTAAACTAAGCGTCCTAGAGCGAAAAGGACTTTAATTCGTAACTACCCCCAAAAAATTGAAAAATCCACCCAAAACCCAAAAAATTTGAAATTTTTATATGAAAAACTTGTTTTGGCCATATCTCATAAACTAAGCGTCCTAGAGCGAAAAGGACTTTAATTCGTGACCACCCCCAAAAAATTGAAAAATCCACCCAAAACCCAAAAAATTTGAAATTTTTATAAGAAAAACTTGTTTTGGCCATATCTCCTTAAATATGCGTCCTAGAGCGAAAAGGACTTTAATTCGTGACTACCCCCAAAAAATTGAAAAATCCACCCAAAACCCAAAAAATTTGAAATTTTTATATGAAAAACTTGTTTTGGCCATATCTCCTAAACTAAGCGTCCTAGAGCGAAAAGGACTTTAATTCGTGACCACCCCCAAAAAATTGAAAAATCCACCCAAAACCCAAAAAAATTGAAATTTTTATATGAAAAAATTGAAAAAATTGAAAAATCCACCCAAAACCCAAAAAAATTGAAATTTTTATATGAAAAACTTGTTTTGGCCATATCTCCTTAAATATGCGTCCTAGAGCGAAAAGGACTTTAATTCGTGACCACCCCCAAAAAATTGAAAAATCCACCCAAAACCCAAAAAATTTGAAATTTTTATATGAAAAACTTGTTTTGGCCATATCTCCTTAAATATGCGTCCTAGAGCGAAAAGGACTTTAATTCGTGACCACCCCCTAAAAATTGAAAAATCCACCCAAAACCCAAAAAATTTGAAATTTTTATATGAAAAACTTGTTTTGGCCATATCTCCTAAAGTAAGCGTCCTAGAGCGAAAAGGACTTTAATTCGTGACTACCCCCAAAAAATTGAAAAATCCACCCAAAACCCAAAAAATTTGAAATTTTTATATGAAAAGCTTGTTTTGGCCATATCTCCTAAACTAAGCGTCCTAGAGCGAAAAGGACTTTAATTCGTGACCACCCCCAAAAAATTGAAAAATCCACCCAAAACCCAAAAAATTTGAAATTTTTATATGAAAAACTTGTTTTGGCCATATCTCCTAAACTAAGCGTCCTAGAGCGAAAAGGACTTTAATTCGTGACCACCCCCAAAAAATTGAAAAATCCACCCAAAACCCAAAAAAATTGAAATTTTTATATGAAAAAATTGAAAAAATTGAAAAATCCACCCAAAACCCAAAAAAATTGAAATTTTTATATGAAAAACTTGTTTTGGCCATATCTCCTTAAATATGCGTCCTAGAGCGAAAAGGACTTTAATTCGTGACCACCCCCAAAAAATTGAAAAATCCACCCAAAACCCAAAAAATTTGAAATTTTTATATGAAAAACTTGTTTTGGCCATATCTCCTTAAATATGCGTCCTAGAGCGAAAAGGACTTTAATTCGTGACCACCCCCTAAAAATTGAAAAATCCACCCAAAACCCAAAAAATTTGAAATTTTTATATGAAAAACTTGTTTTGGCCATATCTCCTAAAGTAAGCGTCCTAGAGCGAAAAGGACTTTAATTCGTGACTACCCCCAAAAAATTGAAAAATCCACCCAAAACCCAAAAAATTTGAAATTTTTATATGAAAAGCTTGTTTTGGCCATATCTCCTAAACTAAGCGTCCTAGAGCGAAAAGGACTTTAATTCGTGACCACCCCCAAAAAATTGAAAAATCCACCCAAAACCCAAAAAATTTGAAATTTTTATAAGAAAAACTTGTTTTGGCCATATCTCCTTAAATATGCGTCCTAGAGCGAAAAGGACTTTAATTCGTGACTACCCCCAAAAAATTGAAAAATCCACCCAAAACCAAAAAAATTTGAAATTTTTATATGAAAAACTTGTTTTGGCCATATCTCCTAAAGTAAGCGTCCTAGAGCGAAAAGGACTTTAATTCGTGACTACCCCCAAAAAATTGAAAAATCCACCCAAAACCCAAAAAATTTGAAATTTTTATATGAAAAGCTTGTTTTGGCCATATCTCCTAAACTAAGCGTCCTAGAGCGAAAAGGACTTTAATTCGTGACCACCCCCAAAAAATTGAAAAATCCACCCAAAACCCAAAAAATTTGAAATTTTTATAAGAAAAACTTGTTTTGGCCATATCTCCTTAAATATGCGTCCTAGAGCGAAAAGGACTTTAATTCGTGACTACCCCCAAAAAATTGAAAAATCCACCCAAAACCAAAAAAATTTGAAATTTTTATATGAAAAACTTGTTTTGGCCATATCTCCTTAAATATGCGTCCTAGAGCGAAAAGGACTTTAATTCGTGACCACCCCCTAAAAATTGAAAAATCCACCCAAAACCCCAAAAATTTGAAATTTTTATATGAAAAACTTGTTTTGGCCATATCTCCTAAACTAAGCGTCCTAGAGCGAAAAGGACTTTAATTCGTGACTACCCCCAAAAAATTGAAAAATCCACCCAAAACCCAAAAAATTTGAAATTTTTATATGAAAAGCTTGTTTTGGCCATATCTCCTAAACTAAGCGTTCTAGAGCGAAAAGGACTTTAATTCGTGACCACCCCCAAAAAATTGAAAAATCCACTCAAAACCTAAAAAAATTGAAATTTTTATATGAAAAACTTGTTTTGGCCATATCTCCTTAAATATGCGTCCTAGAGCGAAAAGGACTTTAATTCGTGACCACCCCCAAAAAATTGAAAAATCCACACAAAACCCAAAAATTTGAAATTTTTATATAAAACCCAAAAAATTTGAAATTTTTATATGAAAAACTTGTTTTGGCCATATCTCCTAAACTAAGCGTCCTAGAGCGAAAAGGACTTTAATTCGTGACTACCCCCAAAAAATTGAAAAATCCACCCAAAACCCAAAAAATTTAAAATTTTTATATGAAAAACTTGTTTTGGCCATATCTCCTTAAATATGCGTCCTAGAGCGAAAAGGACTTTAATTCGTGACCACCCCCAAAAAATTGAAAAATCCACCCAAAACCCAAAAAATTTGAAATTTTTATATGAAAAACTTGTTTTGGCCATATCTCCTTAAATATGCGTCCTAGAGCGAAAAGGACTTTAATTCGTGACCACCCCCTACAAATTGAAAAATCCACCCAAAACCCAAAAAAATTGAAATTTTTATATGAAAAACTTGTTTTGGCCATATCTCCTAAACTAAGCGTCCTAGAGCGAAAAGGACTTTGGCCATATCTCCTAAACTAAGCGTCCTAGACCGAAAAGGACTTTAATTCGTGACCACCCCCAAAAAATTGAAAAATCCACCCAAAACCAAAAAAATTTGAAATTTTTATATGAAAAACTTGTTTTGGCCATATCTCCTTAAATATGCGTCCTAGAGCGAAAAGGACTTTAATTCGTGACCACCCCCAAAAAATTGAAAAATCCACCCAAAACCCAAAAAATTTGAAATTTTTATATGAAAAACTTGTTTTGGCCATATCTCCTTAAATATGCGTCCTAGAGCGAAAAGGACTTTAATTCGTGACCACCCCCAAAAAATTGAAAAATCCACACAAAACCCAAAAATTTGAAATTTTTATATAAAACCCAAAAAATTTGAAATTTTTATATGAAAAACTTGTTTTGGCCATATCTCCTAAACTAAGCGTCCTAGAGCGAAAAGGACTTTAATTCGTGACTACCCCCAAAAAATTGAAAAATCCACCCAAAACCCAAAAAATTTGAAATTTTTATATGAAAAACTTGTTTTGGCCATATCTCCTTAAATATGCGTCCTAGAGCGAAAAGGACTTTAATTCGTGACCACCCCCAAAAAATTGAAAAATCCACCCAAAACCCAAAAAATTTGAAATTTTTATATGAAAAACTTGTTTTGGCCATATCTCCTTAAATATGCGTCCTAGAGCGAAAAGGACTTTAATTCGTGACCACCCCCTACAAATTGAAAAATCCACCCAAAACCCAAAAAAATTTAAATTTTTATATGAAAAACTTGTTTTGGCCATATCTCCTAAACTAAGCGTCCTAGAGCGAAAAGGACTTTGGCCATATCTCCTAAACTAAGCGTCCTAGACCGAAAAGGACTTTAATTCGTGACCACCCCCAAAAAATTGAAAAATCCACCCAAAACCAAAAAAATTTGAAATTTTTATATGAAAAACTTGTTTTGGCCATATCTCCTTAAATATGCGTCCTAGAGCGAAAAGGACTTTAATTCGTGACCACCCCCAAAAAATTGAAAAATCCACCCAAAACCCAAAAAATTTGAAATTTTTATATGAAAAACTTGTTTTGGCCATATCTCCTTAAATATGCGTCCTAGAGCGAAAAGGACTTTAATTCGTGACCACCCCCTAAAAATTGAAAAATCCACCCAAAACCCAAAAAATTTGAAATTTTTATATGAAAAACTTGTTTTGGCCATATCTCCTAAACTAAGCGTCCTAGAGCGAAAAGGACTTTAATTCGTGACTACCCCCAAAAAATTGAAAAATCCACCCAAAACCCAAAAAATTTGAAATTTTTATATGAAAAACTTGTTTTGGCCATATCTCCTAAACTAAGCGTCCTAGAGCGAAAAGGACTTTAATTCGTGACCACCCCCAAAAAATTGAAAAATCCACCCAAAACCCAAAAAATTTGAAATTTTTATAAGAAAAACTTGTTTTGGCCATATCTCCTTAAATATGCGTCCTAGAGCGAAAAGGACTTTAATTCGTGACTACCCCCAAAAAATTGAAAAATCCACCCAAAACCCAAAAAATTTGAAATTTTTATATGAAAAACTTGTTTTGGCCATATCTCCTAAACTAAGCGTCCTAGAGTCCACCCAAAACCCAAAAAATTTGAAATTTTTATAAGAAAAACTTGTTTTGGCCATATCTCCTAAACTACGCGTCCTAGAGCGAAAAGGACTTTAATTCGTGACTACCCCCAAAAAATTGAAAAATCCACCCAAAACCCAAAAAATTTGAAATTTTTATATGAAAAACTTGTTTTGGCCATATCTCCTAAACTAAGCGTCCTAGAGCGAAAAGGACTTTAATTCGTGACCACCCCCAAAAAATTGAAAAATCCACCCAAAACCCAAAAAATTTGAAATTTTTATATGAAAAAATTGAAAAAATTGAAAAATCCACCTAAAACCCTAAAAAATTGAAATTTTTATATGAAAAACTTGTTTTGGCCATATCTCCTTAAATATGCGTCCTAGAGCGAAAAGGACTTTAATTCGTGACCACCCCCAAAAAATTGAAAAATCCACCCAAAACCCAAAAAATTTGAAATTTTTATATGAAAAACTTGTTTTGGCCATATCTCCTTAAATATGCGTCCTAGAGCGAAAAGGACTTTAATTCGTGACTACCCCCAAAAAATTGAAAAATCCACCCAAAACCTAAAAAATTTGAAATTTTTATATGAAAAACTTGTTTTGGCCATATCTCCTAAACTAAGCGTTCTAGAGCGAAAAGGACTTTAATTCGTGACCACCCCCAAAAAATTGAAAAATCCACTCAAAACCTAAAAAAATTGAAATTTTTATATGAAAAACTTGTTTTGGCCATATCTCCTTAAATATGCGTCCTAGAGCGAAAAGGACTTTAATTCGTGACCAAAAAACTTGTTTTGGCCATATCTCCTTAAATATGCGTCCTAGAGCGAAAAGGACTTTAATTCGTGACCACCCCCTAAAAATTGAAAAATCCACCCAAAACCCAAAAAATTTGAAATTTTTATATGAAAAACTTGTTTTGACCATATCTCCTAAACTAAGCGTCCTAGAGCGAAAAGGACTTTAATTCGTGACTACCCCCAAAAAATTGAAAAATCCACCCAAAACCCCAAAAATTTGAAATTTTTATATGAAAAACTTGTTTTGGCCATATCTCCTTAAATATGCGTCCTAGAGCGAAAAGGACTTTTATTCGTGACCACCCCCAAAAAATTGAAAAATCCACCCAAAACCCAAAAAATTTGAAATTTTTATATGAAAAAATTGAAAAAAATTGAAAAATCCACCCAAAACCCAAAAAAATTGAAATTTTTATATGAAAAACTTGTGTTGGCCATATCTCCTTAAATATGCGTCCTAGAGCGAAAAGGACTTTAATTCGTGACCACCCCCAAAAAATTGAAAAATCCACCCAAAACCCAAAAAATTTGAAATTTTTATATGAAAAACTTGTTTTGGCCATATCTCCTAAACTAAGCGTTCTAGAGCGAAAAGGACTTTAATTCGTGACCACCCCCAAAAAATTGAAAAATCCACTCAAAACCTAAAAAAATTGAAATTTTTATATGAAAAACTTGTTTTGGCCATATCTCCTTAAATATGCGTCCTAGAGCGAAAAGGACTTTAATTCGTGACCACCCCCAAAAAATTGAAAAATCCACACAAAACCCAAAAATTTGAAATTTTTATATGAAAAACTTGTTTTGGCCATATCTCCTTAAATATGCGTCCTAGAGCGAAAAGGACTTTAATTCGTGACCACCCCCTAAAAATTGAAAAATCCACCCAAAACCCAAAAAAATTGAAATTTTTATATGAAAAACTTGTTTTGGCCATATCTCCTAAACTAAGCGTCCTAGAGCGAAAAGGACTTTAATTCGTGACCACCCCCAAAAAATTGAAAAATCCACCCAAAACCAAAAAAATTTGAAATTTTTATATGAAAAACTTGTTTTGGCCATATCTCCTTAAATATGCGTCCTAGAGCGAAAAGGACTTTAATTCGTGACCACCCCCTACAAATTGAAAAATCCACCCAAAACCCAAAAAAATTGAAATTTTTATATGAAAAACTTGTTTTGGCCATATCTCCTAAACTAAGCGTCCTAGAGCGAAAAGGACTTTGGCCATATCTCCTAAACTAAGCGTCCTAGACCGAAAAGGACTTTAATTCGTGACCACCCCCAAAAAATTGAAAAATCCACCCAAAACCAAAAAAATTTGAAATTTTTATATGAAAAACTTGTTTTGGCCATATCTCCTAAACTAAGCGTCCTAGAGCGAAAAGGACTTTAATTCGTGACCACCCCCAAAAAATTGAAAAATCCACCCAAAACCCAAAAAATTTGAAATTTTTATATGAAAAACTTGTTTTGGCCATATCTCCTTAAATATGCGTCCTAGAGCGAAAAGGACTTTAATTCGTGACCACCCCCTAAAAATTGAAAAATCCACCCAAAACCCAAAAAATTTGAAATTTTTATATGAAAAACTTGTTTTGGCCATATCTCCTAAACTAAGCGTCCTAGAGCGAAAAGGACTTTAATTCGTGACTACCCCCAAAAAATTGAAAAATCCACCCAAAACCCAAAAAATTTTAAATTTTTATATGAAAAACTTGTTTTGGCCATATCTCCTAAACTAAGCGTCCTAGAGCGAAAAGGACTTTAATTCGTGACCACCCCCAAAAAATTGAAAAATCCACCCAAAACCCAAAAAATTTGAAATTTTTATAAGAAAAACTTGTTTTGGCCATATCTCCTTAAATATGCGTCCTAGAGCGAAAAGGACTTTAATTCGTGACTACCCCCAAAAAATTGAAAAATCCACCCAAAACCCAAAAAATTTGAAATTTTTATATGAAAAACTTGTTTTGGCCATATCTCCTAAACTACGCGTCCTAGAGCGAAAAGGACTTTAATTCGTGATCACCCCCAAAAAATTGAAAAATCCACCCAAAACCCAAAAAATTTGAAATTTTTATATGAAAAACTTGTTTTGGCCATATCTCCTAAACTACGCGTCCTAGAGCGAAAAGGACTTTAATTCGTGATCACCCCCAAAAAATTGAAAAATCCACCCAAAACCCAAAAAATTTTAAATTTTTATATGAAAAACTTGTTTTGGCCATATCTCCTAAACTAAGCGTCCTAGAGCGAAAAGGACTTTAATTCGTGACCACCCCCAAAAAATTGAAAAATCCACCCAAAACCCAAAAAATTTGAAATTTTTATAAGAAAAACTTGTTTTGGCCATATCTCCTTAAATATGCGTCCTAGAGCGAAAAGGACTTTAATTCGTGACTACCCCCAAAAAATTGAAAAATCCACCCAAAACCCAAAAAATTTGAAATTTTTATAAGAAAAACTTGTTTTGGCCATATCTCCTTAAATATGCGTCCTAGAGCGAAAAGGACTTTAATTCGTGACTACCCCCAAAAAATTGAAAAATCCACCCAAAACCCAAAAAATTTGAAATTTTTATATGAAAAACTTGTTTTGGCCATATCTCCTAAACTACGCGTCCTAGAGCGAAAAGGACTTTAATTCGTGACCACCCCCAAAAAATTGAAAAATCCACCCAAAACCCAAAAAATTTGAAATTTTTATAAGAAAAACTTGTTTTGGCCATATCTCCTTAAATATGCGTCCTAGAGCGAAAAGGACTTTAATTCGTGACTACCCCCAAAAAATTGAAAAATCCACCCAAAACCCAAAAAATTTGAAATTTTTATATGAAAAACTTGTTTTGGCCATATCTCCTAAACTACGCGTCCTAGAGCGAAAAGGACTTTAATTCGTGACCACCCCCAAAAAATTGAAAAATCCACCCAAAACCCAAAAAATTTGAAATTTTTATAAGAAAAACTTGTTTTGGCCATATCTCCTTAAATATGCGTCCTAGAGCGAAAAGGACTTTAATTCGTGACCACCCCCTAAAAATTGAAAAATCCACCCAAAACCCAAAAAAATTGAAATTTTTATATGAAAAACTTGTTTTGGCCATATCTCCTAAACTAAGCGTCCTAGAGCGAAAAGGACTTTAATTCGTGACCACCCCCAAAAAATTGAAAAATCCACCCAAAACCCAAAAAATTTGAAATTTTTATAAGAAAAACTTGTTTTGGCCATATCTCCTTAAATATGCGTCCTAGAGCGAAAAGGACTTTAATTCGTGACTACCCCCAAAAAATTGAAAAATCCACCCAAAACCCAAAAAATTTGAAATTTTTATATGAAAAACTTGTTTTGGCCATATCTCCTAAACTAAGCGTCCTAGAGCGAAAAGGACTTTAATTCGTGACTACCCCCAAAAAATTGAAAAATCCACCCAAAACCCAAAAAATTTTAAATTTTTATATGAAAAACTTGTTTTGGCCATATCTCCTAAACTAAGCGTCCTAGAGCGAAAAGGACTTTAATTCGTGACTACCCCCAAAAAATTGAAAAATCCACCCAAAACCCAAAAAATTTTAAATTTTTATATGAAAAACTTGTTTTGGCCATATCTCCTAAACTAAGCGTCCTAGAGCGAAAAGGACTTTAATTCGTGACCACCCCCAAAAAATTGAAAAATCCACCCAAAACCCAAAAAATTTGAAATTTTTATAAGAAAAACTTGTTTTGGCCATATCTCCTTAAATATGCGTCCTAGAGCGAAAAGGACTTTAATTCGTGACTACCCCCAAAAAATTGAAAAATCCACCCAAAACCCAAAAAATTTGAAATTTTTATATGAAAAACTTGTTTTGGCCATATCTCCTTAAATATGCGTCCTAGAGCGAAAAGGACTTTAATTCGTGACCACCCCCAAAAAATTGAAAAATCCACCCAAAACCCAAAAAATTTGAAATTTTTATATGAAAAACTTGTTTTGGCCATATCTCCTTAAATATGCGTCCTAGAGCGAAAAGGACTTTAATTCGTGACCACCCCCTAAAAATTTAAAAATCCACCCAAAACCCAAAAAAATTGAAATTTTTATATGAAAAACTTGTTTTGGCCATATCTCCTAAACTAAGCGTCCTAGAGCGAAAAGGACTTTAATTCGTGACCACCCCCAAAAAATTGAAAAATCCACCCAAAACCAAAAAAAATTGAAATTTTTATATGAAAAACTTGTTTTGGCCATATCTCCTTAAATATGCGTTCTAGAGCGAAAAGGACTTTAATTCGTGACTACCCCCAAAAAATTGAAAAATCCACCCAAAACCCAAAAAATTTGAAATTTTTATATGAAAAACTTGTTTTAGCCATATCTCCTTAAATATGCGTCCTAGAGCGAAAAGGACTTTAATTCGTGACCACCCCCAAAAAATTGAAAAATCCACCCAAAACCCAAAAAATTTGAAATTTTTATATGAAAAACTTGTTTTGGCCATATCTCCTAAACTAAGCGTCCTAGAGCGAAAAGGACTTTAATTCGTGACTACCCCCAAAAAATTGAAAAATCCACTCAAAACCCAAAAAATTTGAAATTTTTATATGAAAAACTTGTTTTGGCCATATCTCCTTAAATATGCGTCCTAGAGCGAAAAGGACTTTAATTCGTGACCACCCCCAAAAAATTGAAAAATCCACCCAAAACCAAAAAAATTTGAAATTTTTATATGAAAAACTTGTTTTGGCCATATCTCCTTAAATATGCGTCCTAGAGCGAAAAGGACTTTAATTCGTGACCACCCCCAAAAAATTGAAAAATCCACCCAAAACCCAAAAAATTTGAAATTTTTATATGAAAAACTTGTTTTGGCCATATCTCCTTAAATATGCGTCCTAGAGCGAAAAGGACTTTAATTCGTGACCACCCCCTACAAATTGAAAAATCCACCCAAAACCAAAAAAAAAGAAATTTTTATATGAAAAACTTGTTTTGGCCATATCTCCTAAACTAAGCGTCCTAGAGCGAAAAGGACTTTGGCCATATCTCCTAAACTAAGCGTCCTAGACCGAAAAGGACTTTAATTCGTGACCACCCCCAAAAAATTGAAAAATCCACCCAAAACCAAAAAAAATTGAAATTTTTATATGAAAAACTTGTTTTGGCCATATCTCCTTAAATATGCGTCCTAGAGCGAAAATGACTTTAATTCGTGACCACCCCCAAAAAATTGAAAAATCCACCCAAAACCCAAAAAATTTGAAATTTTTATATGAAAAACTTGTTTTGGCCATATCTCCTTAAATATGCGTCCTAGAGCGAAAAGGACTTTAATTCGTGACCACCCCCTAAAAATTGAAAAATCCACCCAAAACCCAAAAAATTTGAAATTTTTATATGAAAAACTTGTTTTGGCCATATCTCCTAAACTAAGCGTCCTAGAGCGAAAAGGACTTTAATTCGTGACTACCCCCAAAAAATTGAAAAATCCACCCAAAACCCAAAAAATTTGAAATTTTTATATGAAAAACTTGTTTTGGCCATATCTCCTAAACTAAGCGTCCTAGAGCGAAAAGGACTTTAATTCGTGACCACCCCCAAAAAATTGAAAAATCCACCCAAAACACAAAAAAATTGAAATTTTTATATGAAAAACTTGTTTTGGCCATATCTCCTTAAATATGCGTCCTAGAGCGAAAAGGACTTTAATTCGTGACCACCCCCAAAAAATTGAAAAATCCACCCAAAACCCAAAAAATTTGAAATTTTTATATGAAAAACTTGTTTTGGCCATATCTCCTAAACTAAGCGTCCTAGAGCGAAAAGGACTTTAATTCGTGACTACCCCCAAAAAATTGAAAAATCCACTCAAAACCCAAAAAATTTGAAATTTTTATATGAAAAACTTGTTTTGGCCATATCTCCTAAACTAAGCGTCCTAGAGCGAAAAGGACTTTAATTCTTGACCACCCCCAAAAAATTGAAAAATCCACCCAAAACCCAAAAAATTTGAAATTTTTATAAGAAAAACTTGTTTTGGCCATATCTCCTTAAATATGTGTCCTAGAGCGAAAAGGACTTTAATTCGTGACTACCCCCAAAAAATTGAAAAATCCACCCAAAACCCAAAAAAATTGAAATTTTTATATGAAAAACTTGTTTTGGCCATATCTCCTAAACTAAGCGTCCTAGAGCGAAAAGGACTTTAATTCGTGACCACCCCCAAAAAATTGAAAAATCCACTCAAAACCTAAAAAAATTGAAATTTTTATATGAAAAACTTGTTTTGGCCATATCTCCTTAAATATGCGTCCTAGAGCGAAAAGGACTTTAATTCGTGACCACCCCCAAAAAATTGAAAAATCCACCCAAAACCCAAAAAAATTGAAATTTTTATATGAAAAACTTGTTTTGGCCATATCTCCTAAACTAAGCGTCCTAGAGCGAAAAGGACTTTAATTCGTGACCACCCCCAAAAAATTGAAAAATCCACCCAAAACCCAAAGAATTTGAAATTTTTATAAGAAAAACTTGTTTTGGTCATATCTCCTTAAATATGCGTCCTAGAGCGAAAAGGACTTTAATTCGTGACTACCCCCAAAAAATTGAAAAATCCACCCAAAACCCAAAAAATTTGAAATTTTTATATGAAAAACTTGTTTTGGCCATATCTCCTTAAATATGCGTCCTAGAGCGAAAAGGACTTTAATTCGTGACCACCCCCAAAAATTTGAAATTTTTATATGAAAAACTTGTTTTGGCCATATCTCCTAAACTAAGCGTCCTAGAGCGAAAAGGACTTTAATTCGTGACTACCCCCAAAAAATTGAAAAATCCACTCAAAACCCAAAAAAATTGAAATTTTTATATGAAAAACTTGTTTTGGCCATATCTCCTAAACTAAGCGTCCTAGAGCGAAAAGGACTTTAATTCGTGACCACCCCCAAAAAATTGAAAAATCCACCCAAAACCAAAAAAATTTGAAATTTTTATATGAAAAACTTGTTTTGGCCATATCTCCTTAAATATGCGTTCTAGAGCGAAAAGGACTTTAATTCGTGACTACCCCCAAAAAATTGAAAAATCCACCCAAAACCAAAAAAATTTGAAATTTTTATATGAAAAACTTGTTTTGGCCATATCTCCTTAAATATGCGTCCTAGAGCGAAAAGGACTTTAATTCGTGACCACCCCCAAAAAATTGAAAAATCCACCCAAAACCCAAAAAATTTGAAATTTTTATATGAAAAACTTGTTTTGGCCATATCTCCTTAAATATGCGTCCTAGAGCGAAAAGGACTTTAATTCGTGACCACCCCCTAAAAATTGAAAAATCCACCCAAAACCCAAAAAATTTTAAATTTTTATATGAAAAACTTGTTTTGGCCATATCTCCTAAACTAAGCGTCCTAGAGCGAAAAGGACTTTAATTCGTGACTACCCCCAAAAAATTGAAAAATCCACCCAAAACCAAAAAAATTTGAAATTTTTATATGAAAAACTTGTTTTGGCCATATCTCCTTAAATATGCGTCCTAGAGCGAAAAGGACTTTAATTCGTGACCACCCCCAAAAAATTGAAAAATCCACCCAAAACCCAAAAAAATTGAAATTTTTATATGAAAAACTTGTTTTGGCCATATCTCCTAAACTAAGCGTCCTAGAGCGAAAAGGACTTTAATTCGTGACTACCCCCAAAAAATTGAAAAATCCACCCAAAACCCAAAAAATTTGAAATTTTTATATGAAAAACTTGTTTTGGCCATATCTCCTTAAATATGCGTCCTAGAGCGAAAAGGACTTTAATTCGTGACCACCCCCTACAAATTGAAAAATCCACCCAAAACCCAAAAAAATTGAAATTTTTATATGAAAAACTTGTTTTGGCCATATCTCCTAAACTAAGCGTCCTAGAGCGAAAAGGACTTTGGCCATATCTCCTAAACTAAGCGTCCTAGACCGAAAAGGACTTTAATTCGTGACCACCCCCAAAAAATTGAAAAATCCACCCAAAACCAAAAAAATTTGAAATTTTTATATGAAAAACTTGTTTTGGCCATATCTCCTTAAATATGCGTCCTAGAGCGAAAAGGACTTTAATTCGTGACCACCCCCTAAAAATTGAAAAATCCACCCAAAACCCAAAAAATTTGAAATTTTTATATGAAAAACTTGTTTTGGCCATATCTCCTTAAATATGCGTCCTAGAGCGAAAAGGACTTTAATTCGTGACCACCCCCAAAAAATTGAAAAATCCACACAAACCCCAAAAATTTGAAATTTTTATATGAAAAACTTGTTTTGGCCATATCTCCTTAAATATGCGTCCTAGAGCGAAAAGGACTTTAATTCGTGACCACCCCCTAAAAATTGAAAAATCCACCCAAAACCCAAAAAAATTGAAATTTTTATATGAAAAACTTGTTTTGGCCATATCTCCTAAACTAAGCGTCCTAGAGCGAAAAGGACTTTAATTCGTGACCACCCCCAAAAAATTGAAAAATCCACCCAAAACCAAAAAAATTTGAAATTTTTATATGAAAAACTTGTTTTGGCCATATCTCCTTAAATATGCGTCCTAGAGCGAAAAGGACTTTAATTCGTGACCACCCCCTACAAATTGAAAAATCCACCCAAAACCCAAAAAAATTGAAATTTTTATATGAAAAACTTGTTTTGGCCATATCTCCTAAACTAAGCGTCCTAGAGCGAAAAGGACTTTGGCCATATCTCCTAAACTAAGCGTCCTAGACCGAAAAGGACTTTAATTCGTGACCACCCCCAAAAAATTGAAAAATCCACCCAAAACCAAAAAAATTTGAAATTTTTATATGAAAAACTTGTTTTGGCCATATCTCCTTAAATATGCGTCCTAGAGCGAAAAGGACTTTAATTCGTGACCACCCCCAAAAAATTGAAAAATCCACCCAAAACCCAAAAAATTTGAAATTTTTATATGAAAAACTTGTTTTGGCCATATCTCCTTAAATATGCGTCCTAGAGCGAAAAGGACTTTAATTCGTGACCACCCCCTAAAAATTGAAAAATCCACCCAAAACCCAAAAAATTTGAAATTTTTATATGAAAAACTTGTTTTGGCCATATCTCCTAAACTAAGCGTCCTAGAGCGAAAAGGACTTTAATTCGTGACTACCCCCAAAAAATTGAAAAATCCACCCAAAACCCAAAAAATTTGAAATTTTTATATGAAAAACTTGTTTTGGCCATATCTCCTAAACTAAGCGTCCTAGAGCGAAAAGGACTTTAATTCGTGACTACCCCCAAAAAATTGAAAAATCCACCCAAAAAATTTGAAATTTTTATATGAAAAACTTGTTTTGGCCATATCTCCTAAACTAAGCGTCCTAGAGCGAAAAGGACTTTAATTCGTGACTACCCCCAAAAAATTGAAAAATCCACCCAAAACCCAAAAAATTTGAAATTTTTATATGAAAAAATTGAAAAAATTGAAAAATCCACCTAAAACCCTAAAAAATTGAAATTTTTATATGAAAAACTTGTTTTGGCCATATCTCCTTAAATATGCGTCCTAGAGCGAAAAGGACTTTAATTCGTGACCACCCCCAAAAAATTGAAAAATCCACCCAAAACCCAAAAAATTTGAAATTTTTATATGAAAAACTTGTTTTGGCCATATCTCCTTAAATATGCGTCCTAGAGCGAAAAGGACTTTAATTCGTGACCACACCCTAAAAATTTAAAAATCCACCCAAAACCCAAAAAAATTGAAATTTTTATATGAAAAACTTGTTTTGGCCATATCTCCTAAACTAAGCGTCCTAGAGCGAAAAGGACTTTAATTCGTGACCACCCCCAAAAAATTGAAAAATCCACCCAAAACCAAAAAAATTTGAAATTTTTATATGAAAAACTTGTTTTGGCCATATCTCCTTAAATATGCGTTCTAGAGCGAAAAGGACTTTAATTCGTGACTACCCCCAAAAAATTGAAAAATCCACCCAAAACCCAAAAAATTTGAAATTTTTATATGAAAAACTTGTTTTAGCCATATCTCCTTAAATATGCGTCCTAGAGCGAAAAGGACTTTAATTCGTGACCACCCCCAAAAAATTTAAAAATCCACCCAAAACCCAAAAAATTTGAAATTTTTATATGAAAAACTTGTTTTGGCCATATCTCCTAAACTAAGCGTCCTAGAGCGAAAAGGACTTTAATTCGTGACTACCCCCAAAAAATTGAAAAATCCACTCAAAACCCAAAAAATTTGAAATTTTTATATGAAAAACTTGTTTTAGCCATATCTCCTTAAATATGCGTCCTAGAGCGAAAAGGACTTTAATTCGTGACCACCCCCAAAAATTGAAAAATCCACCCAAAACCCAAAAAATTTGAAATTTTTATATGAAAAACTTGTTTTGGCCATATCTCCTTAAATATGCGTCCTAGAGCGAAAAGGACTTTAATTCGTGACCACCCCCTAAAAATTGAAAAATCCACCCAAAACCCAAAAAATTTGAAATTTTTATATGAAAAACTTGTTTTGGCCATATCTCCTAAACTAAGCGTCCTAGAGCGAAAAGGACTTTAATTCGTGACTACCCCAAAAAAATTGAAAAATCCACCCAAAACCCAAAAAATTTGAAATTTTTATATGAAAAACTTGTTTTAGCCATATCTCCTTAAATATGCGTCCTAGAGCGAAAAGGACTTTAATTCGTGACCACCCCCAAAAAATTGAAAAATCCACCCGAAACCCAAAAAATTTGAAATTTTTATATGAAAAACTTGTTTTGGCCATATCTCCTTAAATATGCGTCCTAGAGCGAAAAGGACTTTAATTCGTGACCACCCCCTACAAATTGAAAAATCCACCCAAAACCCAAAAAAATTGAAATTTTTATATGAAAAACTTGTTTTGGCCATATCTCCTTAAATATGCGTCCTAGAGCGAAAAGGACTTTAATTCGTGACTACCCCCAAAAAATTGAAAAATCCACTCAAAACCTAAAAAAATTGAAATTTTTATATGAAAAACTTGTTTTGGCCATATCTCCTTAAATATGCGTCCTAGAGCGAAAAGGACTTTAATTCGTGACCACCCCCAAAAAATTGAAAAATCGACACAAAACCCAAAAATTTGAAATTTTTATATGAAAAACTTGTTTTGGCCATATCTCCTAAACTAAGCGTCCTAGAGCGAAAAGGACTTTAATTCGTGACTACCCCCAAAAAATTGAAAAATCCACTCAAAACCCAAAAAATTTGAAATTTTTATATGAAAAACTTGTTTTAGCCATATCTCCTTAAATATGCGTCCTAGAGGGAAAAGGACTTTAATTCGTGACCACCTCCTAAAAATTGAAAAATCCACCCAAAACCCAAAAAAATTGAAATTTTTATATGAAAAACTTGTTTTGGCCATATCTCCTTAAATATGCGTTCTAGAGCGAAAAGGACTTTAATTCGTGACTACCCCCAAAAAATTGAAAAATCCACCCAAAACCAAAAAAATTTGAAATTTTTATATGAAAAACTTGTTTTGGCCATATCTCCTTAAATATGCGTCCTAGAGCGAAAAGGACTTTAATTCGTGACCACCCCCAAAAAATTGAAAAATCCACCCAAAACCCAAAAAATTTGAAATTTTTATATGAAAAACTTGTTTTGGCCATATCTCCTTAAATATGCGTCCTAGAGCGAAAAGGACTTTAATTCGTGACCACCCCCTAAAAATTGAAAAATCCACCCAAAACCCAAAAAATTTGAAATTTTTATATGAAAAACTTGTTTTGGCCATATCTCCTAAACTAAGCGTCCTAGAGCGAAAAGGACTTTAATTCGTGACTACCCCCAAAAAATTGAAAAATCCACCCAAAACCCAAAAAATTTGAAATTTTTATATGAAAAACTTGTTTTAGCCATATCTCCTTAAATATGCGTCCTAGAGCGAAAAGGACTTTAATTCGTGACCACCCCCAAAAAATTGAAAAATCCACCCAAAACCCAAAAAATTTGAAATTTTTATATGAAAAACTTGTTTTAGCCATATCTCCTTAAATATGCGTCCTAGAGCGAAAAGGACTTTAATTCGTGACCACCCCCAAAAAATTGAAAAATCCACCCAAAACCCAAAAAATTTGAAATTTTTATATGAAAAACTTGTTTTGGCCATATCTCCTTAAATATGCGTCCTAGAGCGAAAAGGACTTTAATTCGTGACCACCCCCTAAAAATTGAAAAATCCACCCAAAACCCAAAAAATTTGAAATTTTTATATGAAAAACTTGTTTTGGCCATATCTCCTAAACTAAGCGTCCTAGAGCGAAAAGGACTTTAATTCGTGACTACCCCCAAAAAATTGAAAAATCCACCCAAAACCCAAAAAATTTGAAATTTTTATATGAAAAACTTGTTTTAGCCATATCTCCTTAAATATGCGTCCTAGAGCGAAAAGGACTTTAATTCGTGACCACCCCCAAAAAATTGAAAAATCCACCCAAAACCCAAAAAATTTGAAATTTTTATATGAAAAACTTGTTTTGGCCATATCTCCTTAAATATGCGTCCTAGAGCGAAAAGGACTTTAATTCGTGACCACCCCCTACAAATTGAAAAATCCACCCAAAACCCAAAAAAATTGAAATTTTTATATGAAAAACTTGTTTTGGCCATATCTCCTTAAATATGCGTCCTAGAGCGAAAAGGACTTTAATTCGTGACTACCCCCAAAAAATTGAAAAATCCACCCAAAACCAAAAAAATTTGAAATTTTTATATGAAAAACTTGTTTTGGCCATATCTCCTAAACTAAGCGTCCTAGAGCGAAAAGGACTTTAATTCGTGACTACCCCCAAAAAATTGAAAAATCCACTCAAAACCCAAAAAATTTGAAATTTTTATATGAAAAACTTGTTTTGGCCATATCTCCTAAACTAAGCGTCCTAGAGCGAAAAGGACTTTAATTCGTGACCACCCCCAAAAAATTGAAAAATCCACCCAAAACCCAAAAAATTTGACATTTTTATAAGAAAAACTTGTTTTGGCCATATCTCCTTAAATATGCGTCCTAGAGCGAAAAGGACTTTAATTCGTGACTACCCCCAAAAAATTGAAAAATCCACCCAAAACCCAAAAAATTTGAAATTTTTATATGAAAAACTTGTTTTGGCCATATCTCCTAAACTAAGCGTCCTAGAGCGAAAAGGACTTTAATTCGTGACCACCCCCAAAAAATTGAAAAATCCACCCAAAACCCAAAAAATTTGAAATTTTTATATGAAAAAATTGAAAAAATTGAAAAATCCACCCAAAACACAAAAAAATTGAAATTTTTATATGAAAAACTTGTTTTGGCCATATCTCCTTAAATATGCGTCCTAGAGCGAAAAGGACTTTAATTCGTGACCACCCCCAAAAAATTGAAAAATCCACCCAAAACCCAAAAAATTTGAAATTTTTATATGAAAAACTTGTTTTGGCCATATCTCCTAAACTAAGCGTCCTAGAGCGAAAAGGACTTTAATTCGTGACTACCCCCAAAAAATTGAAAAATCCACCCAAAACCCAAAAAATTTGAAATTTTTATATGAAAAACTTGTTTTAGCCATATCTCCTTAAATATGCGTCCTAGAGCGAAAAGGACTTTAATTCGTGACCACCCCCAAAAAATTGAAAAATCCACCCAAAACCCAAAAAATTTGAAATTTTTATATGAAAAACTTGTTTTGGCCATATCTCCTAAACTAAGCGTCCTAGAGCGAAAAGGACTTTAATTCGTGACCACCCCCAAAAAATTGAAAAATCCACCCAAAACCCAAAAAATTTGAAATTTTTATATGAAAAACTTGTTTTAGCCATATCTCCTTAAATATGCGTCCTAGAGCGAAAAGGACTTTAATTCGTGACCACCCCCAAAAAATTGAAAAATCCACCCAAAACCCAAAAAATTTGAAATTTTTATATGAAAAACTTGTTTTGGCCATATCTCCTTAAATATGCGTCCTAGAGCGAAAAGGACTTTAATTCGTGACCACCCCCTAAAAATTGAAAAATCCACCCAAAACCCAAAAAATTTGAAATTTTTATATGAAAAACTTGTTTTGGCCATATCTCCTTAAATATGCGTCCTAGAGCGAAAAGGACTTTAATTCGTGACTACCCCCAAAAAATTGAAAAATCCACTCAAAACCTAAAAAAATTGAAATTTTTATATGAAAAACTTGTTTTGGCCATATCTCCTTAAATATGCGTCCTAGAGCGAAAAGGACTTTAATTCGTGACCACCCCCTAAAAATTGAAAAATCCACCCAAAACCCAAAAAAATTGAAATTTTTATATGAAAAACTTGTTTTGGCCATATCTCCTAAACTAAGCGTCCTAGAGCGAAAAGGACTTTAATTCGTGACCACCCCCAAAAAATTGAAAAATCCACCCAAAACCAAAAAAATTTGAAATTTTTATATGAAAAACTTGTTTTGGCCATATCTCCTTAAATATGCGTCCTAGAGCGAAAAGGACTTTAATTCGTGACCACCCCCTACAAATTGAAAAATCCACCCAAAACCCAAAAAAATTGAAATTTTTATATGAAAAACTTGTTTTGGCCATATCTCCTAAACTAAGCGTCCTAGAGCGAAAAGGACTTTGGCCATATCTCCTAAACTAAGCGTCCTAGACCGAAAAGGACTTTAATTCGTGACCACCCCCAAAAAATTGAAAAATCCACCCAAACCCAAAAAAATTTGAAATTTTTATATGAAAAACTTGTTTTGGCCATATCTCCTTAAATATGCGTCCTAGAGCGAAAAGGACTTTAATTCGTGACCACCCCCTAAAAATTGAAAAATCCACCCAAAACCCAAAAAATTTGAAATTTTTATATGAAAAACTTGTTTTGGCCATATCTCCTTAAATATGCGTCCTAGAGCGAAAAGGACTTTAATTCGTGACCACCCCCTAAAAATTGAAAAATCCACCCAAAACCCAAAAAATTTGAAATTTTTATATGAAAAACTTGTTTTGGCCATATCTCCTAAACTAAGCGTCCTAGAGCGAAAAGGACTTTAATTCGTGACTACCCCCAAAAAATTGAAAAATCCACCCAAAACCCAAAAAATTTGAAATTTTTATATGAAAAACTTGTTTTGGCCATATCTCCTAAACTAAGCGTCCTAGAGCGAAAAGGACTTTAATTCGTGACCACCCCCAAAAAATTGAAAAATCCACCCAAAACCCAAAAAATTTGAAATTTTTATAAGAAAAACTTGTTTTGGCCATATCTCCTTAAATATGCGTCCTAGAGCGAAAAGGACTTTAATTCGTGACTACCCCCAAAAAATTGAAAAATCCACCCAAAACCAAAAAAATTTGAAATTTTTATATGAAAAACTTGTTTTGGCCATATCTCCTTAAATATGCGTTCTAGAGCGAAAAGGACTTTAATTCGTGACTACCCCCAAAAAATTGAAAAATCCACCCAAAACCCAAAAAATTTGAAATTTTTATATGAAAAACTTGTTTTAGCCATATCTCCTTAAATATGCGTCCTAGAGCGAAAAGGACTTTAATTCGTGACCACCCCCAAAAAATTGAAAAATCCACCCAAAACCCAAAAAATTTGAAATTTGTATATGAAAAACTTGTTTTAGCCATATCTCCTTAAATATGCGTCCTAGAGGGAAAAGGACTTTAATTCGTGACCACCCCCTAAAAATTGAAAAATCCACCCAAAACCCAAAAAAATTGAAATTTTTATATGAAAAACTTGTTTTGGCCATATCTCCTAAACTAAGCGTCCTAGAGCGAAAAGGACTTTAATTCGTGACCACCCCCAAAAAATTGAAAAATCCACCCAAAACCAAAAAAATTTGAAATTTTTATATGAAAAACTTGTTTTGGCCATATCTCCTTAAATATGCGTTCTAGAGCGAAAAGGACTTTAATTCGTGACTACCCCCAAAAAATTGAAAAATCCACCCAAAACCCAAAAAATTTGAAATTTTTATATGAAAAACTTGTTTTAGCCATATCTCCTTAAATATGCGTCCTAGAGCGAAAAGGACTTTAATTCGTGACCACCCCCAAAAAATTGAAAAATCCACCCAAAACCCAAAAAATTTGAAATTTTTATATGAAAAACTTGTTTTGGCCATATCTCCTAAACTAAGCGTCCTAGAGCGAAAAGGACTTTAATTCGTGACTACCCCCAAAAAATTGAAAAATCCACTCAAAACCCAAAAAAATTGAAATTTTTATATGAAAAACTTGTTTTGGCCATATCTCCTAAACTAAGCGTCCTAGAGCGAAAAGGACTTTAATTCGTGACCACCCCCAAAAAATTGAAAAATCCACCCAAAACCAAAAAAATTTGAAATTTTTATATGAAAAACTTGTTTTGGCCATATCTCCTTAAATATGCGTTCTAGAGCGAAAAGGACTTTAATTCGTGACCACACGCAAAAAATTGAAAAATCCACCCAAAACCAAAAAAATTTGAAATTTTTATATGAAAAACTTGTTTTGGCCATATCTCCTTAAATATGCGTCCTAGAGCGAAAAGGACTTTAATTCGTGACCACCCCCAAAAAATTGAAAAATCCACCCAAAACCCAAAAAATTTGAAATTTTTATATGAAAAACTTGTTTTGGCCATATCTCCTTAAATATGCGTCCTAGAGCGAAAAGGACTTTAATTCGTGACCACCCCCTAAAAATTGAAAAATCCACCCAAAACCCAAAAAATTTGAAATTTTTATATGAAAAACTTGTTTTGGCCATATCTCCTAAACTAAGCGTCCTAGAGCGAAAAGGACTTTAATTCGTGACTACCTCCAAAAAATTGAAAAATCCACCCAAAACCCAAAAAATTTGAAATTTTTATATGAAAAACTTGTTTTAGCCATATCTCCTTAAATATGCGTCCTAGAGCGAAAAGGACTTTAATTCGTGACCACCCCCAAAAAATTGAAAAATCCACCCAAAACCCAAAAAATTTGAAATTTTTATATGAAAAACTTGTTTTGGCCATATCTCCTAAACTAAGCGTCCTAGAGCGAAAAGGACTTTAATTCGTGACCACCCCCAAAAAATTGAAAAATCCACCCAAAACCCAAAAAATTTGAAATTTTTATATGAAAAACTTGTTTTAGCCATATCTCCTTAAATATGCGTCCTAGAGCGAAAAGGACTTTAATTCGTGACCACCCCCAAAAAATTGAAAAATCCACCCAAAACCCAAAAAATTTGAAATTTTTATATGAAAAACTTGTTTTGGCCATATCTCCTTAAATATGCGTCCTAGAGCGAAAAGGACTTTAATTCGTGACCACCCCCTAAAAATTGAAAAATCCACCCAAAACCCAAAAAATTTGAAATTTTTATATGAAAAACTTGTTTTGGCCATATCTCCTAAACTAAGCGTCCTAGAGCGAAAAGGACTTTAATTCGTGACTACCCCCAAAAAATTGAAAAATCCACCCAAAACCCAAAAAATTTGAAATTTTTATATGAAAAACTTGTTTTAGCCATATCTCCTTAAATATGCGTCCTAGAGCGAAAAGGACTTTAATTCGTGACCACCCCCAAAAAATTGAAAAATCCACCCAAAACCCAAAAAATTTGAAATTTTTATATGAAAAACTTGTTTTGGCCATATCTCCTTAAATATGCGTCCTAGAGCGAAAAGGACTTTAATTCGTGACCACCCCCTACAAATTGAAAAATCCACCCAAAACCCAAAAAAATTGAAATTTTTATATGAAAAACTTGTTTTGGCCATATCTCCTTAAATATGCGTCCTAGAGCGAAAAGGACTTTAATTCGTGACTACCCCCAAAAAATTGAAAAATCCACCCAAAACCAAAAAAATTTGAAATTTTTATATGAAAAACTTGTTTTGGCCATATCTCCTAAACTAAGCGTCCTAGAGCGAAAAGGACTTTAATTCGTGACCACCCCCTAAAAATTGAAAAATCCACCCAAAACCAAAAAAATTTGAAATTTTTATATGAAAAACTTGTTTTGGCCATATCTCCTTAAATATGCGTCCTAGAGCGAAAAGGACTTTAATTCGTGACCACCCCCTACAAATTGAAAAATCCACCCAAAACCCAAAAAAATTGAAATTTTTATATGAAAAACTTGTTTTGGCCATATCTCCTAAACTAAGCGTCCTAGAGCGAAAAGGACTTTGGCCATATCTCCTAAACTAAGCGTCCTAGACCGAAAAGGACTTTAATTCGTGACCACCCCCAAAAAATTGAAAAATCCACCCAAAACCAAAACAATTTGAAATTTTTATATGAAAAACTTGTTTTAGCCATATCTCCTTAAATATGCGTCCTAGAGCGAAAAGGACTTTAATTCGTGACCACCCCCAAAAAATTGAAAAATCCACCCAAAACCCAAAAAATTTGAAATTTTTATATGAAAAACTTGTTTTGGCCATATCTCCTTAAATATGCGTCCTAGAGCGAAAAGGACTTTAATTCGTGACCACCCCCTAAAAATTGAAAAATCCACCCAAAACCCAAAAAATTTGAAATTTTTATATGAAAAACTTGTTTTGGCCATATCTCCTAAACTAAGCGTCCTAGAGCGAAAAGGACTTTAATTCGTGACTACCCCCAAAAAATTGAAAAATCCACCCAAAACCCAAAAAATTTGAAATTTTTATATGAAAAACTTGTTTTAGCCATATCTCCTTAAATATGCGTCCTAGAGCGAAAAGGACTTTAATTCGTGACCACCCCCAAAAAATTGAAAAATCCACCCAAAACCCAAAAAATTTGAAATTTTTATATGAAAAACTTGTTTTGGCCATATCTCCTTAAATATGCGTCCTAGAGCGAAAAGGACTTTAATTCGTGACCACCCCCTACAAATTGAAAAATCCACCCAAAACCCAAAAAAATTGAAATTTTTATATGAAAAACTTGTTTTGGCCATATCTCCTTAAATATGCGTCCTAGAGCGAAAAGGACTTTAATTCGTGACTACCCCCAAAAAATTGAAAAATCCACCCAAAACCAAAAAAATTTGAAATTTTTATATGAAAAACTTGTTTTGGCCATATCTCCTAAACTAAGCGTCCTAGAGCGAAAAGGACTTTAATTCGTGACTACCCCCAAAAAATTGAAAAATCCACCCAAAACCCAAAAAATTTGAAATTTTTATATGAAAAACTTGTTTTAGCCATATCTCCTTAAATATGCGTCCTAGAGCGAAAAGGACTTTAATTCGTGACCACCCCCAAAAAATTGAAAAATCCACCCAAAACCCAAAAAATTTGAAATTTTTATATGAAAAACTTGTTTTGGCCATATCTCCTTAAATATGCGTCCTAGAGCGAAAAGGACTTTAATTCGTGACCACCCCCTACAAATTGAAAAATCCACCCAAAACCCAAAAAAATTGAAATTTTTATATGAAAAACTTGTTTTGGCCATATCTCCTTAAATATGCGTCCTAGAGCGAAAAGGACTTTAATTCGTGACTACCCCCAAAAAATTGAAAAATCCACCCAAAACCAAAAAAATTTGAAATTTTTATATGAAAAACTTGTTTTGGCCATATCTCCTAAACTAAGCGTCCTAGAGCGAAAAGGACTTTAATTCGTGACTACCCCCAAAAAATTGAAAAATCCACTCAAAACCCAAAAAATTTGAAATTTTTATATGAAAAACTTGTTTTAGCCATATCTCCTTAAATATGCGTCCTAGAGGGAAAAGGACTTTAATTCGTGACCACCCCCTAAAAATTGAAAAATCCACCCAAAACCAAAAAAATTTGAAATTTTTATATGAAAAACTTGTTTTGGCCAGATCTCCTTAAATATGCGTCCTAGAGCGAAAAGGACTTTAATTCGTGACCACCCCCTACAAATTGAAAAATCCACCCAAAACCCAAAAAAATTGAAATTTTTATATGAAAAACTTGTTTTGGCCATATCTCCTAAACTAAGCGTCCTAGAGCGAAAAGGACTTTGGACATATCTCCTAAACTAAGCGTCCTAGACCGAAAAGGACTTTAATTCGTGACCACCCCCAAAAAATTGAAAAATCCACCCAAAACCAAAAAAATTTGAAATTTTTATATGAAAAACTTGTTTTGGCCATATCTCCTTAAATATGCGTCCTAGAGCGAAAAGGACTTTAATTCGTGACCACCCCCTAAAAATTGAAAAATCCACCCAAAACCCAAAAAATTTGAAATTTTTATATGAAAAACTTGTTTTGGCCATATCTCCTTAAATATGCATCCTAGAGCGAAAAGGACTTTAATTCGTGACCACCCCCTAAAAATTGAAAAATCCACCCAAAACCCAAAAAATTTGAAATTTTTATATGAAAAACTTGTTTTGGCCATATCTCCTAAACTAAGCGTCCTAGAGCGAAAAGGACTTTAATTCGTGACTACCCCCAAAAAATTGAAAAATCCACCCAAAACCCAAAAAATTTGAAATTTTTATATGAAAAACTTGTTTTGGCCATATCTCCTAAACTAAGCGTCCTAGAGCGAAAAGGACTTTAATTCGTGACCACCCCCAAAAAATTGAAAAATCCACTCAAAACCCAAAAAAATTGAAATTTTTATATGAAAAACTTGTTTTGGCCATATCTCCTAAACTAAGCGTCCTAGAGCGAAAAGGACTTTAATTCGTGACCACCCCCAAAAAATTGAAAAATCCACCCAAAACCAAAAAAATTTGAAATTTTTATATGAAAAACTTGTTTTGGCCATATCTCCTTAAATATGCGTTCTAGAGCGAAAAGGACTTTAATTCGTGACCACCCCCAAAAAATTGAAAAATCCACCCAAAACCCAAAATATTTGAAATTTTTATATGAAAAACTTGTTTTGGCCATATCTCCTTAAATATGCGTCCTAGAGCGAAAAGGACTTTAATTCGTGGCCACCCCCTAAAAATTGAAAAATTCACCCAAAACCCAAAAAATTTGAAATTTTTATATGAAAAACTTGTTTTGGCCATATCTCCTAAACTAAGCGTCCTAGAGCGAAAAGGACTTTAATTCGTGACTACCCCCAAAAAATTGAAAAATCCACCCAAAACCCAAAAAATTTGAAATTTTTATATGAAAAACTTGTTTTAGCCATATCTCCTTAAATATGCGTCCTAGAGCGAAAAGGACTTTAATTCGTGACCACCCCCAAAAAATTGAAAAATCCACCCAAAACCCAAAAAATTTGAAATTTTTATATGAAAAACTTGTTTTGGCCATATCTCCTTAAATATGCGTCCTAGAGCGAAAAGGACTTTAATTCGTGACCACCCCCTACAAATTGAAAAATCCACCCAAAACCCAAAAAAATTGAAATTTTTATATGAAAAACTTGTTTTGGCCATATCTCCTTAAATATGCGTCCTAGAGCGAAAAGGACTTTAATTCGTGACTACCCCCAAAAAATTGAAAAATCCACCCAAAACCAAAAAAAATTTGAAATTTTTATATGAAAAACTTGTTTTGGCCATATCTCCTAAACTAAGCGTCCTAGAGCGAAAAGGACTTTAATTCGTGACTACCCCCAAAAAATTGAAAAATCCACCCAAAACCCAAAAAATTTGAAATTTTTATATGAAAAACTTGTTTTAGCCATATCTCCTTAAATATGCGTCCTAGAGGGAAAAGGACTTTAATTCGTGACCACCCCCTAAAAATTGAAAAATCCACCCAAAACCAAAAAAATTTGAAATTTTTATATGAAAAACTTGTTTTGGCCATATCTCCTTAAATATGCGTCCTAGAGCGAAAAGGACTTTAATTCGTGACCACCCCCTACAAATTGAAAAATCCACCCAAAACCCAAAAAAATTGAAATTTTTATATGAAAAACTTGTTTTGGCCATATCTCCTAAACTAAGCGTCCTAGAGCGAAAAGGACTTTAATTCGTGACTACCCCCAAAAAATTGAAAAATCCACTCAAAACTTAAAAAATTTGAAATTTTTATATGAAAAACTTGTTTTAGCCATATCTCCTTAAATATGCGTCCTAGAGGGAAAAGGACTTTAATTCGTGACCACCCCCTAAAAATTGAAAAATCCACCCAAAACCCAAAAAAATTGAAATTTTTATATGAAAAACTTGTTTTGGCCATATCTCCTAAACTAAGCGTCCTAGAGCGAAAAGGACTTTAATTCGTGACCACCCCCAAAAAATTGAAAAATCCACCCAAAACCAAAAAAATTTGAAATTTTTATATGAAAAACTTGTTTTGGCCATATCTCCTTAAATATGCGTTCTAGAGCGAAAAGGACTTTAATTCGTTACTACCCCCAAAAAATTGAAAAATCCACCCAAAACCCAAAAAATTTGAAATTTTTATATGAAAAACTTGTTTTAGCCATATCTCCTTAAATATGCGTCCTAGAGCGAAAAGGACTTTAATTCGTGACCACCCCCAAAAAATTGAAAAATCCACCCAAAACCCAAAAAATTTGAAATTTTTATATGAAAAACTTGTTTTGGCCATATCTCCTAAACTAAGCGTCCTAGAGCGAAAAGGACTTTAATTCGTGACTACCCCCAAAAAATTGAAAAATTCACTCAAAACCCAAAAAAATTGAAATTTTTATATGAAAAACTTGTTTTGGCCATATCTCCTAAACTAAGCGTCCTAGAGCGAAAAGGACTTTAATTCGTGACTACCCCCAAAAAATTGAAAAATCCACCCAAAACCAAAAAAATTTGAAATTTTTATATGAAAAACTTGTTTTGGCCATATCTCCTTAAATATGCGTTCTAGAGCGAAAAGGACTTTAATTCGTGACTACCCCCAAAAAATTGAAAAATCCACCCAAAACCAAAAAAAATTGAAATTTTTATATGAAAAACTTGTTTTGGCCATATCTCCTTAAATATGCGTCCTAGAGCGAAAAGGACTTTAATTCGTGACCACCCCCAAAAAATTGAAAAATCCACCCAAAACCCAAAAAATTTGAAATTTTTATATGAAAAACTTGTTTTGGCCATATCTCCTTAAATATGCGTCCTAGAGCGAAAAGGACTTTAATTCGTGACCACCCCCTAAAAATTGAAAAATCCACCCAAAACCCAAAAAATTTGAAATTTTTATAAGAAAAACTTGTTTTGGCCATATCTCCTTAAATATGTGTCCTAGAGCGAAAAGGACTTTAATTCGTGACTACCCCCAAAAAATTGAAAAATCCACCCAAAACCCAAAAAATTTGAAATTTTTATATGAAAAACTTGTTTTAGCCATATCTCCTTAAATATGCGTCCTAGAGCGAAAAGGACTTTAATTCGTGACCACCCCCAAAAAATTGAAAAATCCACCCAAAACCCAAAAAATTTGAAATTTTTATATGAAAAACTTGTTTTGGCCATATCTCCTAAACTAAGCGTCCTAGAGCGAAAAGGACTTTAATTCGTGACCACCCCCAACAAATTGAAAAATCCACCCAAAACCCAAAAAATTTGAAATTTTTATATGAAAAACTTGTTTTAGCCATATCTCCTTAAATATGCGTCCTAGAGCGAAAAGGACTTTAATTCGTGACCACCCCCAAAAAATTGAAAAATCCACCCAAAACCCAAAAAATTTGAAATTTTTATATGAAAAACTTGTTTTGGCCATATCTCCTTAAATATGCGTCCTAGAGCGAAAAGGACTTTAATTCGTGACCACCCCCTAAAAATTGAAAAATCCACCCAAAACCCAAAAAATTTGAAATTTTTATATGAAAAACTTGTTTTGGCCATATCTCCTAAACTAAGCGTCCTAGAGCGAAAAGGACTTTAATTCGTGACTACCCCCAAAAAATTGAAAAATCCACCCAAAACCCAAAAAATTTGAAATTTTTATATGAAAAACTTGTTTTAGCCATATCTCCTTAAATATGCGTCCTAGAGCGAAAAGGACTTTAATTCGTGACCACCCCCAAAAAATTGAAAAATCCACCCAAAACCCAAAAAATTTGAAATTTTTATATGAAAAACTTGTTTTGGCCATATCTCCTTAAATATGCGTCCTAGAGCGAAAAGGACTTTAATTCGTGACCACCCCCTACAAATTGAAAAATCCACCCAAAACCCAAAAAAATTGAAATTTTTATATGAAAAACTTGTTTTGGCCATATCTCCTTATGGCCAAAAAAGGACTTTAATTCGAAAAGGACTTTAATTCGTGACCACCCCCAAAAAATTGAAAAATCCACCCAAAACCCAAAAAATTTGAAATTTTTATAAGAAAAACTTGTTTTGGCCATATCTCCTTAAATATGTGTCCTAGAGCGAAAAGGACTTTAATTCGTGACCACCCCCAAAAAATTGAAAAATCCACTCAAAACCCAAAAAAATTGAAATTTTTATATGAAAAACTTGTTTTGGCCATATCTCCTTATGGCCAAAAAAGGACTTTAATTCGAAAAGGACTTTAATTCGTGACCACCCCCAAAAAATTGAAAAATCCACCCAAAACCCAAAAAATTTGAAATTTTTATATGAAAAACTTGTTTTAGCCATATCTCCTTAAATATGCGTCCTAGAGCGAAAAGGACTTTAATTCGTGACCACCCCCAAAAAATTGAAAAATCCACCCAAAACCCAAAAAAATTGAAATTTTTATATGAAAAACTTGTTTTGGCCATATCTCCTAAACTAAGCGTCCTAGAGCGAAAAGGACTTTAATTCGTGACCACCCCCAAAAAATTGAAAAATCCACTCAAAACCTAAAAAAATTTAAATTTTTATATGAAAAACTTGTTTTGGCCATATCTCCTTAAATATGCGTCCTAGAGCGAAAAGGACTTTAATTCGTGACCACCCCCAAAAAATTGAAAAATCGACACAAAACCCAAAAATTTGAAATTTTTATATGAAAAACTTGTTTTGGCCATATCTCCTTAAATATGCGTCCTAGAGGGAAAAGGACTTTAATTCGTGACCACCCCCTAAAAATTGAAAAATCCACCCAAAACCCAAAAAAATTGAAATTTTTATATGAAAAACTTGTTTTGGCCATATCTCCTAAACTAAGCGTCCTAGAGCGAAAAGGACTTTAATTCGTGACCACCCCCAAAAAATTGAAAAATCCACCCAAAACCAAAAAAATTTGAAATTTTTATATGAAAAACTTGTTTTGGCCATATCTCCTTAAACATGCGTTCTAGAGCGAAAAGGACTTTAATTCGTGACTACCCCCAAAAAATTGAAAAATCCACCCAAAACCAAAAAAAATTGAAATTTTTATATGAAAAACTTGTTTTGGCCATATCTCCTTAAATATGCGTCCTAGAGCGAAAAGGACTTTAATTCGTGACCACCCCCAAAAAATTGAAAAATCCACCCAAAACCCAAAAAATTTGAAATTTTTATATGAAAAACTTGTTTTGGCCATATCTCCTAAACTAAGCGTCCTAGAGCGAAAAGGACTTTAATTCGTGACTACCCCCAAAAAATTGAAAAATCCACTCAAAACCCAAAAAATTTGAAATTTTTATATGAAAAACTTGTTTTAGCCATATCTCCTTAAATATGCGTCCTAGAGGGAAAAGGACTTTAATTCGTGACCACCCCCTAAAAATTGAAAAATCCACCCAAAACCCAAAAAAATTGAAATTTTTATATGAAAAACTTGTTTTGGCCATATCTCCTAAACTAAGCGTCCTAGAGCGAAAAGGACTTTAATTCGTGACCACCCCCAAAAAATTGAAAAATCCACCCAAAACCAAAAAAATTTTAAATTTTTATATGAAAAACTTGTTTTGGCCATATCTCCTTAAATATGCGTTCTAGAGCGAAAAGGACTTTAATTCGTGACTACCCCCAAAAAATTGAAAAATCCACCCAAAACCCAAAAAATTTGAAATTTTTATATGAAAAACTTGTTTTAGCCATATCTCCTTAAATATGCGTCCTAGAGCGAAAAGGACTTTAATTCGTGACCACCCCCAAAAAATTGAAAAATCCACCCAAAACCCAAAAAATTTGAAATTTTTATATGAAAAACTTGTTTTGGCCATATCTCCTAAACTAAGCGTCCTAGAGCGAAAAGGACTTTAATTCGTGACTACCCCCAAAAAATTGAAAAATCCACTCAAAACCCAAAAAAATTGAAATTTTTATATGAAAAACTTCTTTTGGCCATATCTCCTAAACTAAGCGTCCTAGAGCGAAAAGGACTTTAATTCGTGACCACCCCCAAAAAATTGAAAAATCCACCCAAAACCAAAAAAATTTGAAATTTTTATATGAAAAACTTGTTTTGGCCATATCTCCTTAAATATGCGTTCTAGAGCGAAAAGGACTTTAATTCGTGACTACCCCCAAAAAATTGAAAAATCCACCCAAAACCAAAAAAATTTGAAATTTTTATATGAAAAACTTGTTTTGGCCATATCTCCTTAAATATGCGTCCTAGAGCGAAAAGGACTTTAATTCGTGACCACCCCCAAAAAATTGAAAAATCCACCCAAAACCCAAAAAATTTGAAATTTTTATATGAAAAACTTGTTTTGGCCATATCTCCTTAAATATGCGTTCTAGAGCGAAAAGGACTTTAATTCGTGACCACCCCCTAAAAATTGAAAAATCCACCCAAAACCCAAAAAATTTGAAATTTTTATATGAAAAACTTGTTTTGGCCATATCTCCTAAACTAAGCGTCCTAGAGCGAAAGGGACTTTAATTCGTGACTACCCCCAAAAAATTGAAAAATCCACCCAAAACCCAAAAAATTTGAAATTTTTATATGAAAAACTTGTTTTAGCCATATCTCCTTAAATATGCGTCCTAGAGCGAAAAGGACTTTAATTCGTGACCACCCCCAAAAAATTGAAAAATCCACCCAAAACCCAAAAAATTTGAAATTTTTATATGAAAAACTTGTTTTGGCCATATCTCCTAAACTAAGCGTCCTAGAGCGAAAAGGACTTTAATTCGTGACCACCCCCAAAAAATTGAAAAATCCACCCAAAACCCAAAAAATTTGAAATTTTTATATGAAAAACTTGTTTTAGCCATATCTCCTTAAATATGCGTCCTAGAGCGAAAAGGACTTTAATTCGTGACCACCCCCAAAAAATTGAAAAATCCACCCAAAACCCAAAAAATTTGAAATTTTTATATGAAAAACTTGTTTTGGCCATATCTCCTTAAATATGCGTCCTAGAGCGAAAAGGACTTTAATTCGTGACCACCCCCTACAAATTGAAAAATCCACCCAAAACCCAAAAAAATTGAAATTTTTATATGAAAAACTTGTTTTGGCCATATCTCCTTAAATATGCGTCCTAGAGCGAAAAGGACTTTAATTCGTGACTACCCCCAAAAAATTGAAAAATCCACCCAAAACCAAAAAAATTTGAAATTTTTATATGAAAAACTTGTTTTGGCCATATCTCCTAAACTAAGCGTCCTAGAGCGAAAAGGACTTTAATTCGTGACTACCCCCAAAAAATTGAAAAATCCACTCAAAACCCAAAAAATTTGAAATTTTTATATGAAAAACTTGTTTTGGCCATATCTCCTAAACTAAGCGTCCTAGAGCGAAAAGGACTTTAATTCGTGACCACCCCCAAAAAATTGAAAAATCCACCCAAAACCCAAAAAATTTGAAATTTTTATAAGAAAAACTTGTTTTGGCCATATCTCCTTAAATATGCGTCCTAGAGCGAAAAGGACTTTAATTCGTGACTACCCCCAAAAAATTGAAAAATCCACCCAAAACCCAAAAAATTTGAAATTTTTATATCAAAAACTTGTTTTGGCCATATCTCCTAAACTAAGCGTCCTAGAGCGAAAAGGACTTTAATTCGTGACCACCCCCAAAAAATTGAAAAATCCACCCAAAACCCAAAAAATTTGAAATTTTTATATGAAAAAATTGAAAAAATTGAAAAATCCACCCAAAACACAAAAAAATTGAAATTTTTATATGAAAAACTTGTTTTGGCCATATCTCCTTAAATATGCGTCCTAGAGCGAAAAGGACTTTAATTCGTGACCACCCCCAAAAAATTGAAAAATCCACCCAAAACCCAAAAAATTTGAAATTTTTATATGAAAAACTTGTTTTGGCCATATCTCCTAAACTAAGCGTCCTAGAGCGAAAAGGACTTTAATTCGTGACTACCCCCAAAAAATTGAAAAATCCACTCAAAACCCAAAAAATTTGAAATTTTTATATGAAAAACTTGTTTTGGCCATATCTCCTAAACTAAGCGTCCTAGAGCGAAAAGGACTTTAATTCGTGACCACCCCCAAAAAATTGAAAAATCCACCCAAAACCCAAAAAATTTGAAATTTTTATAAGAAAAACTTGTTTTGGCCATATCTCCTTAAATATGTGTCCTAGAGCGAAAAGGACTTTAATTCGTGACTACCCCCAAAAAATTGAAAAATCCACCCAAAACCCAAAAAAATTGAAATTTTTATATGAAAAACTTGTTTTGGCCATATCTCCTAAACTAAGCGTCCTAGAGCGAAAAGGACTTTAATTCGTGACCACCCCCAAAAAATTGAAAAATCCACTCAAAACCTAAAAAAATTGAAATTTTTATATGAAAAACTTGTTTTGGCCATATCTCCTTAAATATGCGTCCTAGAGCGAAAAGGACTTTAATTCGTGACCACCCCCAAAAAATTGAAAAATCGACACAAAACCCAAAAATTTGAAATTTTTATATGAAAAACTTGTTTTGGCCATATCTCCTTAAATATGCGTCCTAGAGGGAAAAGGACTTTAATTCGTGACCACCCCCTAAAAATTGAAAAATCCACCCAAAACCCAAAAAAATTGAAATTTTTATATGAAAAACTTGTTTTGGCCATATCTCCTAAACTAAGCGTCCTAGAGCGAAAAGGACTTTAATTCGTGACCACCCCCAAAAAATTGAAAAATCCACCCAAAACCAAAAAAATTTGAAATTTTTATATGAAAAACTTGTTTTGGCCATATCTCCTTAAATATGCGTTCTAGAGCGAAAAGGACTTTAATTCGTGACTACCCCCAAAAAATTGAAAAATCCACCCAAAACCAAAAAAATTTGAAATTTTTATATGAAAAACTTGTTTTGGCCATATCTCCTTAAATATGCGTCCTAGAGCGAAAAGGACTTTAATTCGTGACCACCCCCAAAAAATTGAAAAATCCACCCAAAACCCAAAAAATTTGAAATTTTTATATGAAAAACTTGTTTTGGCCATATCTCCTAAACTAAGCGTCCTAGAGCGAAAAGGACTTTAATTCGTGACTACCCCCAAAAAATTGAAAAATCCACTCAAAACCCAAAAAATTTGAAATTTTTATATGAAAAACTTGTTTTAGCCATATCTCCTTAAATATGCGTCCTAGAGGGAAAAGGACTTTAATTCGTGACCACCCCCTAAAAATTGAAAAATCCACCCAAAACCCAAAAAAATTGAAATTTTTATATGAAAAACTTGTTTTGGCCATATCTCCTAAACTAAGCGTCCTAGAGCGAAAAGGACTTTAATTCGTGACCACCCCCAAAAAATTGAAAAATCCACCCAAAACCAAAAAAATTTGAAATTTTTATATGAAAAACTTGTTTTGGCCATATCTCCTTAAATATGCGTTCTAGAGCGAAAAGGACTTTAATTCGTGACTACCCCCAAAAAATTGAAAAATCCACCCAAAACCCAAAAAATTTGAAATTTTTATATGAAAAACTTGTTTTAGCCATATCTCCTTAAATATGCGTCCTAGAGCGAAAAGGACTTTAATTCGTGACCACCCCCAAAAAATTGAAAAATCCACCCAAAACCCAAAAAATTTGAAATTTTTATATGAAAAACTTGTTTTGGCCATATCTCCTAAACTAAGCGTCCTAGAGCGAAAAGGACTTTAATTCGTGACTACCCCCAAAAAATTGAAAAATCCACTCAAAACCCAAAAAAATTGAAATTTTTATATGAAAAACTTGTTTTGGCCATATCTCCTAAACTAAGCGTCCTAGAGCGAAAAGGACTTTAATTCGTGACCACCCCCAAAAAATTGAAAAATCCACCCAAAACCAAAAAAATTTGAAATTTTTATATGAAAAACTTGTTTTGGCCATATCTCCTTAAATATGCGTTCTAGAGCGAAAAGGACTTTAATTCGTGACTACCCCCAAAAAATTGAAAAATCCACCCAAAACCAAAAAAATTTGAAATTTTTATATGAAAAACTTGTTTTGGCCATATCTCCTTAAATATGCGTCCTAGAGCGAAAAGGACTTTAATTCGTGACCACCCCCAAAAAATTGAAAAATCCACCCAAAACCCAAAAAATTTGAAATTTTTATATGAAAAACTTGTTTTGGCCATATCTCCTTAAATATGCGTCCTAGAGCGAAAAGGACTTTAATTCGTGACCACCCCCTAAAAATTGAAAAATCCACCCAAAACCCAAAAAATTTGAAATTTTTATATGAAAAACTTGTTTTGGCCATATCTCCTAAACTAAGCGTCCTAGAGCGAAAAGGACTTTAATTCGTGACCACCCCCAAAAAATTGAAAAATCCACCCAAAACCCAAAAAATTTGAAATTTTTATATGAAAAACTTGTTTTAGCCATATCTCCTTAAATATGCGTCCTAGAGCGAAAAGGACTTTAATTCGTGACCACCCCCAAAAAATTGAAAAATCCACCCAAAACCCAAAAAATTTGAAATTTTTATATGAAAAACTTGTTTTGGCCATATCTCCTTAAATATGCGTCCTAGAGCGAAAAGGACTTTAATTCGTGACCACCCCCTAAAAATTGAAAAATCCACCCAAAACCCAAAAAATTTGAAATTTTTATATGAAAAACTTGTTTTGGCCATATCTCCTAAACTAAGCGTCCTAGAGCGAAAAGGACTTTAATTCGTGACTACCCCCAAAAAATTGAAAAATCCACCCAAAACCCAAAAAATTTGAAATTTTTATATGAAAAACTTGTTTTAGCCATATCTCCTTAAATATGCGTCCTAGAGCGAAAAGGACTTTAATTCGTGACCACCCCCAAAAAATTGAAAAATCCACCCAAAACCCAAAAAATTTGAAATTTTTATATGAAAAACTTGTTTTGGCCATATCTCCTTAAATATGCGTCCTAGAGCGAAAAGGACTTTAATTCGTGACCACCCCCTACAAATTGAAAAATCCACCCAAAACCCAAAAAAATTGAAATTTTTATATGAAAAACTTGTTTTGGCCATATCTCCTTAAATATGCGTCCTAGAGCGAAAAGGACTTTAATTCGTGACTACCCCCAAAAAATTGAAAAATCCACCCAAAACCAAAAAAATTTGAAATTTTTATATGAAAAACTTGTTTTGGCCATATCTCCTAAACTAAGCGTCCTAGAGCGAAAAGGACTTTAATTCGTGACTACCCCCAAAAAATTGAAAAATCCACTCAAAACCCAAAAAATTTGAAATTTTTATATGAAAAACTTGTTTTGGCCATATCTCCTAAACTAAGCGTCCTAGAGCGAAAAGGACTTTAATTCGTGACCACCCCCAAAAAATTGAAAAATCCACCCAAAACCCAAAAAATTTGAAATTTTTATAAGAAAAACTTGTTTTGGCCATATCTCCTTAAATATGCGTCCTAGAGCGAAAAGGACTTTAATTCGTGACTACCCCCAAAAAATTGAAAAATCCACCCAAAACCCAAACAATTTGAAATTTTTATATGAAAAACTTGTTTTGGCCATATCTCCTAAACTAAGCGTCCTAGAGCGAAAAGGACTTTAATTCGTGACCACCCCCAAAAAATTGAAAAATCCACCCAAAATCCAAAAAATTTGAAATTTTTATATGAAAAAATTGAAAAAATTGAAAAATCCACCCAAAACACAAAAAAATTTAAATTTTTATATGAAAAACTTGTTTTGGCCATATCTCCTTAAATATGCGTCCTAGAGCGAAAAGGACTTTAATTCGTGACCACCCCCAAAAAATTGAAAAATCCACCCAAAACCCAAAAAATTTGAAATTTTTATATGAAAAACTTGTTTTGGCCATATCTCCTAAACTAAGCGTCCTAGAGCGAAAAGGACTTTAATTCGTGACTACCCCCAAAAAATTGAAAAATCCACTCAAAACCCAAAAAATTTGAAATTTTTATATGAAAAACTTGTTTTGGCCATATCTCCTAAACTAAGCGTCCTAGAGCGAAAAGGACTTTAATTCGTGACCACCCCCAAAAAATTGAAAAATCCACCCAAAACCCAAAAAATTTGAAATTTTTATAAGAAAAACTTGTTTTGGCCATATCTCCTTAAATATGTGTCCTAGAGCGAAAAGGACTTTAATTCGTGACTACCCCCAAAAAATTGAAAAATCCACCCAAAACCCAAAAAAATTTAAATTTTTATATGAAAAACTTGTTTTGGCCATATCTCCTAAACTAAGCGTCCTAGAGCGAAAAGGACTTTAATTCGTGACCACCCCCAAAAAATTGAAAAATCCACTCAAAACCTAAAAAAATTGAAATTTTTATATGAAAAACTTGTTTTGGCCATATCTCCTTAAATATGCGTCCTAGAGCGAAAAGGACTTTAATTCGTGACCACCCCCAAAAAATTGAAAAATCGACACAAAACCCAAAAATTTGAAATTTTTATATGAAAAACTTGTTTTGGCCATATCTCCTTAAATATGCGTCCTAGAGGGAAAAGGACTTTAATTCGTGACCACCCCCTAAAAATTGAAAAATCCACCCAAAACCCAAAAAAATTGAAATTTTTATATGAAAAACTTGTTTTGGCCATATCTCCTTAAATATGCGTTCTAGAGCGAAAAGGACTTTAATTCGTGACTACCCCCAAAACATTGAAAAATCCACCCAAAACCAAAAAAATTTGAAATTTTTATATGAAAAACTTGTTTTGGCCATATCTCCTTAAATATGCGTCCTAGAGCGAAAAGGACTTTAATTCGTGACCACCCCCAAAAAATTGAAAAATCCACCCAAAACCCAAAAAATTTGAAATTTTTATATGAAAAACTTGTTTTGGCCATATCTCCTAAACTAAGCGTCCTAGAGCGAAAAGGACTTTAATTCGTGACTACCCCCAAAAAATTGAAAAATCCACTCAAAACCCAAAAAATTTGAAATTTTTATATGAAAAACTTGTTTTAGCCATATCTCCTTAAATATGCGTCCTAGAGGGAAAAGGACTTTAATTCGTGACCACCCCCTAAAAATTGAAAAATCCACCCAAAACCCAAAAAAATTGAAATTTTTATATGAAAAACTTGTTTTGGCCATATCTCCTAAACTAAGCGTCCTAGAGCGAAAAGGACTTTAATTCGTGACCACCCCCAAAAAATTGAAAAATCCACCCAAAACCAAAAAAATTTGAAATTTTTATATGAAAAACTTGTTTTGGCCATATCTCCTTAAATATGCGTTCTAGAGCGAAAAGGACTTTAATTCGTGACTACCCCCAAAAAATTGAAAAATCCACCCAAAACCCAAAAAATTTGAAATTTTTATATGAAAAACTTGTTTTAGCCATATCTCCTTAAATATGCGTCCTAGAGCGAAAAGGACTTTAATTCGTGACCACCCCCAAAAAATTGAAAAATCCACCCAAAACCCAAAAAATTTGAAATTTTTATATGAAAAACTTGTTTTGGCCATATCTCCTAAACTAAGCGTCCTAGAGCGAAAAGGACTTTAATTCGTGACTACCCCAAAAAATTGAAAAATCCACTCAAAACCCAAAAAAATTGAAATTTTTATATGAAAAACTTGTTTTGGCCATATCTCCTAAACTAAGCGTCCTAGAGCGAAAAGGACTTTAATTCGTGACCACCCCCAAAAAATTGAAAAATCCACCCAAAACCAAAAAAATTTGAAATTTTTATATGAAAAACTTGTTTTGGCCATATCTCCTTAAATATGCGTTCTAGAGCGAAAAGGACTTTAATTCGTGACTACCCCCAAAAAATTGAAAAATCCACCCAAAACCAAAAAAATTTGAAATTTTTATATGAAAAACTTGTTTTGGCCATATCTCCTTAAATATGCGTCCTAGAGCGAAAAGAACTTTAATTCGTGACCACCCCCAAAAAATTGAAAAATCCACCCAAAACCCAAAAAATTTGAAATTTTTATATGAAAAACTTGTTTTGGCCATATCTCCTAAACTAAGCGTCCTAGAGCGAAAAGGACTTTAATTCGTGACTACCCCCAAAAAATTGAAAAATCCACCCAAAACCCAAAAAATTTGAAATTTTTATATGAAAAACTTGTTTTAGCCATATCTCCTTAAATATGCGTCCTAGAGCGAAAAGGACTTTAATTCGTGACCACCCCCAAAAAATTGAAAAATCCACCCAAAACCCAAAAAATTTGAAATTTTTATATGAAAAACTTGTTTTGGCCATATCTCCTAAACTAAGCGTCCTAGAGCGAAAAGGACTTTAATTCGTGACCACCCCCAAAAAATTGAAAAATCCACCCAAAACCCAAAAAATTTGAAATTTTTATATGAAAAACTTGTTTTAGCCATATCTCCTTAAATATGCGTCCTAGAGCGAAAAGGACTTTAATTCGTGACCACCCCCAAAAAATTGAAAAATCCACCCAAAACCCAAAAAATTTGAAATTTTTATATGAAAAACTTGTTTTGGCCATATCTCCTTAAATATGCGTCCTAGAGCGAAAAGGACTTTAATTCGTGACCACCCCCTAAAAATTGAAAAATCCACCCAAAACCCAAAAAATTTGAAATTTTTATATGAAAAACTTGTTTTGGCCATATCTCCTAAACTAAGCGTCCTAGAGCGAAAAGGACTTTAATTCGTGACTACCCCCAAAAAAATGAAAAATCCACCCAAAACCCAAAAAATTTGAAATTTTTATATGAAAAACTTGTTTTAGCCATATCTCCTTAAATATGCGTCCTAGAGCGAAAAGGACTTTAATTCGTGACCACCCCCAAAAAATTGAAAAATCCACCCAAAACCCAAAAAATTTGAAATTTTTATATGAAAAATTTGTTTTGGCCATATCTCCTTAAATATGCGTCCTAGAGCGAAAAGGACTTTAATTCGTGACCACCCCCTACAAATTGAAAAATCCACCCAAAACCCAAAAAAATTGAAATTTTTATATGAAAAACTTGTTTTGGCCATATCTCCTTAAATATGCGTCCTAGAGCGAAAAGGACTTTAATTCGTGACTACCCCCAAAAAATTGAAAAATCCACCCAAAACCCAAAAAATTTGAAATTTTTATATGAAAAACTTGTTTTGGCCATATCTCCTAAACTAAGCGTCCTAGAGCGAAAAGGACTTTAATTCGTGACCACCCCCAAAAAATTGAAAAATCCACCCAAAACCCAAAAAATTTGAAATTTTTATATGAAAAAATTGAAAAAATTGAAAAATCCACCCAAAACACAAAAAAATTGAAATTTTTATATGAAAAACTTGTTTTGGCCATATCTCCTTAAATATGCGTCCTAGAGCGAAAAGGACTTTAATTCGTGACCACCCCCAAAAAATTGAAAAATCCACCCAAAACCCAAAAAATTTGAAATTTTTATATGAAAAACTTGTTTTGGCCATATCTCCTAAACTAAGCGTCCTAGAGCGAAAAGGACTTTAATTCGTGACTACCCCCAAAAAATTGAAAAATCCACTCAAAACCCAAAAAATTTGAAATTTTTATATGAAAAACTTGTTTTGGCCATATCTCCTAAACTAAGCGTCCTAGAGCGAAAAGGACTTTAATTCGTGACCACCCCCAAAAAATTGAAAAATCCACCCAAAACCCAAAAAATTTGAAATTTTTATAAGAAAAACTTGTTTTGGCCATATCTCCTTAAATATGTGTCCTAGAGCGAAAAGGACTTTAATTCGTGACTACCCCCAAAAAATTGAAAAATCCACCCAAAACCCAAAAAAATTGAAATTTTTATATGAAAAACTTGTTTTGGCCATATCTCCTAAACTAAGCGTCCTAGAGCGAAAAGGACTTTAATTCGTGACTACCCCCAAAAAATTGAAAAATCCACTCAAAACCCAAAAAATTTGAAATTTTTATATGAAAAACTTGTTTTAGCCATATCTCCTTAAATATGCGTCCTAGAGGGAAAAGGACTTTAATTCGTGACCACCCCCTAAAAAGTGAAAAATCCACCCAAAACCCAAAAAAATTGAAATTTTTATATGAAAAACTTGTTTTGGCCATATCTCCTAAACTAAGCGTCCTAGAGCGACAAGGACTTTAATTCGTGACCACCCCCAAAAAATTGAAAAATCCACCCAAAACCAAAAAAATTTGAAATTTTTATATGAAAAACTTGTTTTGGCCATATCTCCTTAAATATGCGTTCTAGAGCGAAAAGGACTTTAATTCGTGACTACCCCCAAAAAATTGAAAAATCCACCCAAAACCCAAAAAATTTGAAATTTTTATATGAAAAACTTGTTTTAGCCATATCTCCTTAAATATGCGTCCTAGAGCGAAAAGGACTTTAATTCGTGACCACCCCCAAAAATTGAAAAATCCACCCAAAACCCAAAAAATTTGAAATTTTTATATGAAAAACTTGTTTTGGCCATATCTCCTTAAATATGCGTTCTAGAGCGAAAAGGACTTTAATTCGTGACTACCCCCAAAAAATTGAAAAATCCACCCAAAACCAAAAAAATTTGAAATTTTTATATGAAAAACTTGTTTTGGCCATATCTCCTTAAATATGCGTCCTAGAGCGAAAAGGACTTTAATTCGTGACCACCCCCAAAAAATTGAAAAATCCACCCAAAACCCAAAAAATTTGAAATTTTTATATGAAAAACTTGTTTTGGCCATATCTCCTTAAATATGCGTCCTAGAGCGAAAAGGACTTTAATTCGTGACCACCCCCTAAAAATTGAAAAATCCACCCAAAACCCAAAAAATTTGAAATTTTTATATGAAAAACTTGTTTTGGCCATATCTCCTAAACTAAGCGTCCTAGAGCGAAAAGGACTTTAATTCGTGACTACCCCCAAAAAATTGAAAAATCCACCCAAAACCCAAAAAATTTGAAATTTTTATATGAAAAACTTGTTTTAGCCATATCTCCTTAAATATGCGTCCTAGAGCGAAAAGGACTTTAATTCGTGACCACCCCCAAAAAATTGAAAAATCCACCCAAAACCCAAAAAATTTGAAATTTTTATATGAAAAACTTGTTTTGGCCATATCTCCTAAACTAAGCGTCCTAGAGCGAAAAGGACTTTAATTCGTGACCACCCCCAAAAAATTGAAAAATCCACCCAAAACCCAAAAAATTTGAAATTTTTATATGAAAAACTTGTTTTAGCCATATCTCCTTAAATATGCGTCCTAGAGCGAAAAGGACTTTAATTCGTGACCACCCCCAAAAAATTGAAAAATCCACCCAAAACCCAAAAAATTTGAAATTTTTATATGAAAAACTTGTTTTGGCCATATCTCCTTAAATATGCGTCCTAGAGCGAAAAGGACTTTAATTCGTGACCACCCCCTAAAAATTGAAAAATCCACCCAAAACCCAAAAAATTTGAAATTTTTATATGAAAAACTTGTTTTGGCCATATCTCCTAAACTAAGCGTCCTAGAGCGAAAAGGACTTTAATTCGTGACTACCCCCAAAAAATTGAAAAATCCACCCAAAACCCAAAAAATTTGAAATTTTTATATGAAAAACTTGTTTTAGCCATATCTCCTTAAATATGCGTCCTAGAGCGAAAAGGACTTTAATTCGTGACCACCCCCAAAAAATTGAAAAATCCACCCAAAACCAAAAAAATTTGAAATTTTTATATGAAAAACTTGTTTTGGCCATATCTCCTTAAATATGCGTCCTAGAGCGAAAAGGACTTTAATTCGTGACCACCCCCTACAAATTGAAAAATCCACCCAAAACCCAAAAAATTTGAAATTTTTATATGAAAAACTTGTTTTGGCCATATCTCCTAAACTAAGCGTCCTAGAGCGAAAAGGACTTTAATTCGTGACCACCCCCAAAAAATTGAAAAATCCACCCAAAACCCAAAAAATTTGAAATTTTTATATGAAAAAATTGAAAAAATTGAAAAATCCACCCAAAACACAAAAAAATTGAAATTTTTATATGAAAAACTTGTTTTGGCCATATCTCCTTAAATATGCGTCCTAGAGCGAAAAGGACTTTAATTCGTGACCACCCCCAAAAAATTGAAAAATCCACCCAAAACCCAAAAAATTTGAAATTTTTATATGAAAAACTTGTTTTGGCCATATCTCCTAAACTAAGCGTCCTAGAGCGAAAAGGACTTTAATTCGTGACTACCCCCAAAAAATTGAAAAATCCACTCAAAACCCAAAAAATTTGAAATTTTTATATGAAAAACTTGTTTTGGCCATATCTCCTAAACTAAGCGTCCTAGAGCGAAAAGGACTTTAATTCGTGACCACCCCCAAAAAATTGAAAAATCCACCCAAAACCCAAAAAATTTGAAATTTTTATATGAAAAACTTGTTTTGGCCATATCTCCTTAAATATGCGTTCTAGAGCGAAAAGGACTTTAATTCGTGACTACCCCCAAAAAATTGAAAAATCCACCCAAAACCAAAAAAATTTGAAATTTTTATATGAAAAACTTGTTTTGGCCATATCTCCTTAAATATGCGTCCTAGAGCGAAAAGGACTTTAATTCGTGACCACCCCCAAAAAATTGAAAAATCCACCCAAAACCCAAAAAATTTGAAATTTTTATATGAAAAACTTGTTTTGGCCATATCTCCTTAAATATGCGTCCTAGAGCGAAAAGGACTTTAATTCGTGACCACCCCCTAAAAATTGAAAAATCCACCCAAAACCCAAAAAATTTGAAATTTTTATATGAAAAACTTGTTTTGGCCATATCTCCTAAACTAAGCGTCCTAGAGCGAAAAGGACTTTAATTCGTGACTACCCCCAAAAAATTGAAAAATCCACCCAAAACCCAAAAAATTTGAAATTTTTATATGAAAAACTTGTTTTAGCCATATCTCCTTAAATATGCGTCCTAGAGCGAAAAGGACTTTAATTCGTGACCACCCCCAAAAAATTGAAAAATCCACCCAAAACCCAAAAAATTTGAAATTTTTATATGAAAAACTTGTTTTGGCCATATCTCCTAAACTAAGCGTCCTAGAGCGAAAAGGACTTTAATTCGTGACCACCCCCAAAAAATTGAAAAATCCACCCAAAACCCAAAAAATTTGAAATTTTTATATGAAAAACTTGTTTTAGCCATATCTCCTTAAATATGCGTCCTAGAGCGAAAAGGACTTTAATTCGTGACCACCCCCAAAAAATTGAAAAATTCACCCAAAACCCAAAAAATTTGAAATTTTTATATGAAAAACTTGTTTTGGCCATATCTCCTTAAATATGCGTCCTAGAGCGAAAAGGACTTTAATTCGTGACCACCCCCTAAAAATTGAAAAATCCACCCAAAACCCAAAAAATTTGAAATTTTTATATGAAAAACTTGTTTTGGCCATATCTCCTAAACTAAGCGTCCTAGAGCGAAAAGGACTTTAATTCGTGACTACCCCCAAAAAATTGAAAAATCCACCCAAAACCCAAAAAATTTGAAATTTTTATATGAAAAACTTGTTTTAGCCATATCTCCTTAAATATGCGTCCTAGAGCGAAAAGGACTTTAATTCGTGACCACCCCCAAAAAATTGAAAAATCCACCCAAAACCCAAAAAATTTGAAATTTTTATATGAAAAACTTGTTTTGGCCATATCTCCTTAAATATGCGTCCTAGAGCGAAAAGGACTTTAATTCGTGACCACCCCCTACAAATTGAAAAATCCACCCAAAACCCAAAAAAATTGAAATTTTTATATGAAAAACTTGTTTTGGCCATATCTCCTTAAATATGCGTCCTAGAGCGAAAAGGACTTTAATTCGTGACTACCCCCAAAAAATTGAAAAATCCACCCAAAACCCAAAAAATTTGAAATTTTTATATGAAAAACTTGTTTTGGCCATATCTCCTTAAATATGCGTCCTAGAGCGAAAAGGACTTTAATTCGTGACCACCCCCAAAAATTGAAAAATCCACCCAAAACCCAAAAAATTTGAAATTTTTATATGAAAAACTTGTTTTGGCCATATCTCCTTAAATATGCGTTCTAGAGCGAAAAGGACTTTAATTCGTGACTACCCCCAAAAAATTGAAAAATCCACCCAAAACCAAAAAAATTTGAAATTTTTATATGAAAAACTTGTTTTGGCCATATCTCCTTAAATATGCGTCCTAGAGCGAAAAGGACTTTAATTCGTGACCACCCCCAAAAAATTGAAAAATCCACCCAAAACCCAAAAAATTTGAAATTTTTATATGAAAAACTTGTTTTGGCCATATCTCCTTAAATATGCGTCCTAGAGCGAAAAGGACTTTAATTCGTGACCACCCCCTAAAAATTGAAAAATCCACCCAAAACCCAAAAAATTTGAAATTTTTATATGAAAAACTTGTTTTGGCCATATCTCCTAAACTAAGCGTCCTAGAGCGAAAAGGACTTTAATTCGTGACTACCCCCAAAAAATTGAAAAATCCACCCAAAACCCAAAAAATTTGAAATTTTTATATGAAAAACTTGTTTTAGCCATATCTCCTTAAATATGCGTCCTAGAGCGAAAAGGACTTTAATTCGTGACCACCCCCAAAAAATTGAAAAATCCACCCAAAACCCAAAAAATTTGAAATTTTTATATGAAAAACTTGTTTTGGCCATATCTCCTAAACTAAGCGTCCTAGAGCGAAAAGGACTTTAATTCGTGACCACCCCCAAAAAATTGAAAAATCCACCCAAAACCCAAAAAATTTGAAATTTTTATATGAAAAACTTGTTTTAGCCATATCTCCTTAAATATGCGTCCTAGAGCGAAAAGGACTTTAATTCGTGACCACCCCCAAAAAATTGAAAAATCCACCCAAAACCCAAAAAATTTGAAATTTTTATATGAAAAACTTGTTTTGGCCATATCTCCTTAAATATGCGTCCTAGAGCGAAAAGGACTTTAATTCGTGACCACCCCCTAAAAATTGAAAAATCCACCCAAAACCCAAAAAATTTGAAATTTTTATATGAAAAACTTGTTTTGGCCATATCTCCTAAACTAAGCGTCCTAGAGCGAAAAGGACTTTAATTCGTGACTACCCCCAAAAAATTGAAAAATCCACCCAAAACCCAAAAAATTTGAAATTTTTATATGAAAAACTTGTTTTAGCCATATCTCCTTAAATATGCGTCCTAGAGCGAAAAGGACTTTAATTCGTGACCACCCCCAAAAAATTGAAAAATCCACCCAAAACCAAAAAAATTTGAAATTTTTATATGAAAAACTTGTTTTGGCCATATCTCCTTAAATATGCGTCCTAGAGCGAAAAGGACTTTAATTCGTGACCACCCCCTACAAATTGAAAAATCCACCCAAAACCCAAAAAATTTGAAATTTTTATATGAAAAACTTGTTTTGGCCATATCTCCTAAACTAAGCGTCCTAGAGCGAAAAGGACTTTAATTCGTGACCACCCCCAAAAAATTGAAAAATCCACCCAAAACCCAAAAAATTTGAAATTTTTATATGAAAAAATTGAAAAAATTGAAAAATCCACCCAAAACACAAAAAAATTGAAATTTTTATATGAAAAACTTGTTTTGGCCATATCTCCTTAAATATGCGTCCTAGAGCGAAAAGGACTTTAATTCGTGACCACCCCCAAAAAATTGAAAAATCCACCCAAAACCCAAAAAATTTGAAATTTTTATATGAAAAACTTGTTTTGGCCATATCTCCTAAACTAAGCGTCCTAGAGCGAAAAGGACTTTAATTCGTGACTACCCCCAAAAAATTGAAAAATCCACTCAAAACCCAAAAAATTTGAAATTTTTATATGAAAAACTTGTTTTGGCCATATCTCCTAAACTAAGCGTCCTAGAGCGAAAAGGACTTTAATTCGTGACCACCCCCAAAAAATTGAAAAATCCACCCAAAACCCAAAAAATTTTAAATTTTTATATGAAAAACTTGTTTTGGCCATATCTCCTTAAATATGCGTTCTAGAGCGAAAAGGACTTTAATTCGTGACTACCCCCAAAAAATTGAAAAATCCACCCAAAACCAAAAAAATTTGAAATTTTTATATGAAAAACTTGTTTTGGCCATATCTCCTTAAATATGCGTCCTAGAGCGAAAAGGACTTTAATTCGTGACCACCCCCAAAAAATTGAAAAATCCACCCAAAACCCAAAAAATTTGAAATTTTTATATGAAAAACTTGTTTTGGCCATATCTCCTTAAATATGCGTCCTAGAGCGAAAAGGACTTTAATTCGTGACCACCCCCTAAAAATTGAAAAATCCACCCAAAACCCAAAAAATTTGAAATTTTTATATGAAAAACTTGTTTTGGCCATATCTCCTAAACTAAGCGTCCTAGAGCGAAAAGGACTTTAATTCGTGACTACCCCCAAAAAATTGAAAAATCCACCCAAAACCCAAAAAATTTGAAATTTTTATATGAAAAACTTGTTTTAGCCATATCTCCTTAAATATGCGTCCTAGAGCGAAAAGGACTTTAATTCGTGACCACCCCCAAAAAATTGAAAAATCCACCCAAAACCCAAAAAATTTGAAATTTTTATATGAAAAACTTGTTTTGGCCATATCTCCTAAACTAAGCGTCCTAGAGCGAAAAGGACTTTAATTCGTGACCACCCCCAAAAAATTGAAAAATCCACCCAAAACCCAAAAAATTTGAAATTTTTATATGAAAAACTTGTTTTAGCCATATCTCCTTAAATATGCGTCCTAGAGCGAAAAGGACTTTAATTCGTGACCACCCCCAAAAAATTGAAAAATTCACCCAAAACCCAAAAAATTTGAAATTTTTATATGAAAAACTTGTTTTGGCCATATCTCCTTAAATATGCGTCCTAGAGCGAAAAGGACTTTAATTCGTGACCACCCCCTAAAAATTGAAAAATCCACCCAAAACCCAAAAAATTTGAAATTTTTATATGAAAAACTTGTTTTGGCCATATCTCCTAAACTAAGCGTCCTAGAGCGAAAAGGACTTTAATTCGTGACTACCCCCAAAAAATTGAAAAATCCACCCAAAACCCAAAAAATTTGAAATTTTTATATGAAAAACTTGTTTTAGCCATATCTCCTTAAATATGCGTCCTAGAGCGAAAAGGACTTTAATTCGTGACCACCCCCAAAAAATTGAAAAATCCACCCAAAACCCAAAAAATTTGAAATTTTTATATGAAAAACTTGTTTTGGCCATATCTCCTTAAATATGCGTCCTAGAGCGAAAAGGACTTTAATTCGTGACCACCCCCTACAAATTGAAAAATCCACCCAAAACCCAAAAAAATTGAAATTTTTATATGAAAAACTTGTTTTGGCCATATCTCCTTAAATATGCGTCCTAGAGCGAAAAGGACTTTAATTCGTGACTACCCCCAAAAAATTGAAAAATCCACCCAAAACCAAAAAAATTTGAAATTTTTATATGAAAAACTTGTTTTGGCCATATCTCCTAAACTAAGCGTCCTAGAGCGAAAAGGACTTTAATTCGTGACTACCCCCAAAAAATTGAAAAATCCACTCAAAACCCAAAAAATTTGAAATTTTTATATGAAAAACTTGTTTTGGCCATATCCCCTAAACTAAGCGTCCTAGAGCGAAAAGGACTTTAATTCGTGACCACCCCCAAAAAATTGAAAAATCCACCCAAAACCCAAAAAATTTGAAATTTTTATAAGAAAAACTTGTTTTGGCCATATCTCCTTAAATATGCGTCCTAGAGCGAAAAGGACTTTAATTCGTGACTACCCCCAAAAAATTGAAAAATCCACCCAAAACCCAAAAAATTTGAAATTTTTATATGAAAAACTTGTTTTGGCCATATCTCCTAAACTAAGCGTCCTAGAGCGAAAAGGACTTTAATTCGTGACCACCCCCAAAAAATTGAAAAATCCACCCAAAACCCAAAAAATTTGAAATTTTTATATGAAAAAATTGAAAAAATTGAAAAATCCACCCAAAACACAAAAAAAATTGAAATTTTTATATGAAAAACTTGTTTTGGCCATATCTCCTTAAATATGCGTCCTAGAGCGAAAAGGACTTTAATTCGTGACCACCCCCAAAAAATTGAAAAATCCACCCAAAACCCAAAAAATTTGAAATTTTTATATGAAAAACTTGTTTTGGCCATATCTCCTAAACTAAGCGTCCTAGAGCGAAAAGGACTTTAATTCGTGACTACCCCCAAAAAATTGAAAAATCCACTCAAAACCCAAAAAATTTGAAATTTTTATATGAAAAACTTGTTTTGGCCATATCTCCTAAACTAAGCGTCCTAGAGCGAAAAGGACTTTAATTCGTGACTACCCCCAAAAAATTGAAAAATCCACTCAAAACCCAAAAAATTTGAAATTTTTATATGAAAAACTTGTTTTGGCCATATCTCCTAAACTAAGCGTCCTAGAGCGAAAAGGACTTTAATTCGTGACCACCCCCAAAAAATTGAAAAATCCACCCAAAACCCAAAAAATTTGAAATTTTTATAAGAAAAACTTGTTTTGGCCATATCTCCTTAAATATGTGTCCTAGAGCGAAAAGGACTTTAATTCGTGACTACCCCCAAAAAATTGAAAAATCCACCCAAAACCCAAAAAAATTGAAATTTTTATATGAAAAACTTGTTTTGGCCATATCTCCTAAACTAAGCGTCCTAGAGCGAAAAGGACTTTAATTCGTGACCACCCCCAAAAAATTGAAAAATCCACTCAAAACCTAAAAAAATTGAAATTTTTATATGAAAAACTTGTTTTGGCCATATCTCCTTAAATATGCGTCCTAGAGCGAAAAGGACTTTAATTCGTGACCACCCCCAAAAAATTGAAAAATCGACACAAAACCCAAAAATTTGAAATTTTTATATGAAAAACTTGTTTTGGCCATATCTCCTTAAATATGCGTCCTAGAGGGAAAAGGACTTTAATTCGTGACCACCCCCTAAAAATTGAAAAATCCACCCAAAACCCAAAAAAATTGAAATTTTTATATGAAAAACTTGTTTTGGCCATATCTCCTAAACTAAGCGTCCTAGAGCGAAAAGGACTTTAATTCGTGACCACCCCCAAAAAATTGAAAAATCCACCCAAAACCAAAAAAATTTGAAATTTTTATATGAAAAGCTTGTTTTGGCCATATCTCCTTAAATATGCGTTCTAGAGCGAAAAGGACTTTAATTCGTGAATACCCCCAAAAAATTGAAAAATCCACCCAAAACCAAAAAAATTTGAAATTTTTATATGAAAAACTTGTTTTGGCCATATCTCCTTAAATATGCGTCCTAGAGCGAAAAGGACTTTAATTCGTGACCACCCCCAAAAAATTGAAAAATCTACCCAAAACCCAAAAAATTTGAAATTTTTATATGAAAAACTTGTTTTGGCCATATCTCCTAAACTAAGCGTCCTAGAGCGAAAAGGACTTTAATTCGTGACTACCCCCAAAAAATTGAAAAATCCACTCAAAACCCAAAAAATTTGAAATTTTTATATGAAAAACTTGTTTTAGCCATATCTCCTTAAATATGCGTCCTAGAGGGAAAAGGACTTTAATTCGTGACCACCCCCTAAAAATTGAAAAATCCACCCAAAACCCAAAAAAATTGAAATTTTTATATGAAAAACTTGTTTTGGCCATATCTCCTAAACTAAGCGTCCTAGAGCGAAAAGGACTTTAATTCGTGACCACCCCCAAAAAATTGAAAAATCCACCCAAAACCAAAAAAATTTGAAATTTTTATATGAAAAAATTGAAAAAATTGAAAAATCCACCCAAAACACAAAAAAAATTGAAATTTTTATATGAAAAACTTGTTTTGGCCATATCTCCTTAAATATGCGTCCTAGAGCGAAAAGGACTTTAATTCGTGACCACCCCCAAAAAATTGAAAAATCCACCCAAAACCCAAAAAATTTGAAATTTTTATATGAAAAACTTGTTTTGGCCATATCTCCTAAACTAAGCGTCCTAGAGCGAAAAGGACTTTAATTCGTGACTACCCCCAAAAAATTGAAAAATCCACTCAAAACCCAAAAAATTTGAAATTTTTATATGAAAAACTTGTTTTGGCCATATCTCCTAAACTAAGCGTCCTAGAGCGAAAAGGACTTTAATTCGTGACTACCCCCAAAAAATTGAAAAATCCACTCAAAACCCAAAAAATTTGAAATTTTTATATGAAAAACTTGTTTTGGCCATATCTCCTAAACTAAGCGTCCTAGAGCGAAAAGGACTTTAATTCGTGACCACCCCCAAAAAATTGAAAAATCCACCCAAAACCCAAAAAATTTGAAATTTTTATAAGAAAAACTTGTTTTGGCCATATCTCCTTAAATATGTGTCCTAGAGCGAAAAGGACTTTAATTCGTGACTACCCCCAAAAAATTGAAAAATCCACCCAAAACCCAAAAAAATTGAAATTTTTATATGAAAAACTTGTTTTGGCCATATCTCCTAAACTAAGCGTCCTAGAGCGAAAAGGACTTTAATTCGTGACCACCCCCAAAAAATTGAAAAATCCACTCAAAACCTAAAAAAATTGAAATTTTTATATGAAAAACTTGTTTTGGCCATATCTCCTTAAATATGCGTCCTAGAGCGAAAAGGACTTTAATTCGTGACCACCCCCAAAAAATTGAAAAATCGACACAAAACCCAAAAATTTGAAATTTTTATATGAAAAACTTGTTTTGGCCATATCTCCTTAAATATGCGTCCTAGAGGGAAAAGGACTTTAATTCGTGACCACCCCCTAAAAATTGAAAAATCCACCCAAAACCCAAAAAAATTGAAATTTTTATATGAAAAACTTGTTTTGGCCATATCTCCTAAACTAAGCGTCCTAGAGCGAAAAGGACTTTAATTCGTGACCACCCCCAAAAAATTGAAAAATCCACCCAAAACCAAAAAAATTTGAAATTTTTATATGAAAAGCTTGTTTTGGCCATATCTCCTTAAATATGCGTTCTAGAGCGAAAAGGACTTTAATTCGTGAATACCCCCAAAAAATTGAAAAATCCACCCAAAACCAAAAAAATTTGAAATTTTTATATGAAAAACTTGTTTTGGCCATATCTCCTTAAATATGCGTCCTAGAGCGAAAAGGACTTTAATTCGTGACCACCCCCAAAAAATTGAAAAATCTACCCAAAACCCAAAAAATTTGAAATTTTTATATGAAAAACTTGTTTTGGCCATATCTCCTAAACTAAGCGTCCTAGAGCGAAAAGGACTTTAATTCGTGACTACCCCCAAAAAATTGAAAAATCCACTCAAAACCCAAAAAATTTGAAATTTTTATATGAAAAACTTGTTTTAGCCATATCTCCTTAAATATGCGTCCTAGAGGGAAAAGGACTTTAATTCGTGACCACCCCCTAAAAATTGAAAAATCCACCCAAAACCCAAAAAAATTGAAATTTTTATATGAAAAACTTGTTTTGGCCATATCTCCTAAACTAAGCGTCCTAGAGCGAAAAGGACTTTAATTCGTGACCACCCCCAAAAAATTGAAAAATCCACCCAAAACCAAAAAAATTTGAAATTTTTATATGAAAAACTTGTTTTGGCCATATCTCCTTAAATATGCGTTCTAGAGCGAAAAGGACTTTAATTCGTGACTACCCCCAAAAAATTGAAAAATCCACCCAAAACCCAAAAAATTTGAAATTTTTATATGAAAAACTTGTTTTAGCCATATCTCCTTAAATATGCGTCCTAGAGCGAAAAGGACTTTAATTCGTGACCACCCCCAAAAAATTGAAAAATCCACCCAAAACCCAAAAAGTTTGAAATTTTTATATGAAAAACTTGTTTTGGCCATATCTCCTAAACTAAGCGTCCTAGAGCGAAAAGGACTTTAATTCGTGACTACCCCCAAAAAATTGAAAAATCCACTCAAAACCCAAAAAAATTGAAATTTTTATATGAAAAACTTGTTTTGGCCATATCTCCTAAACTAAGCGTCCTAGAGCGAAAAGGACTTTAATTCGTGACCACCCCCAAAAAATTGAAAAATCCACCCAAAACCAAAAAAATTTGAAATTTTCATATGAAAAACTTGTTTTGGCCATATCTCCTTAAATATGCGTTCTAGAGCGAAAAGGACTTTAATTCGTGACTACCCCCAAAAAATTGAAAAATCCACCCAAAACCAAAAAAATTTGAAATTTTTATATGAAAAACTTGTTTTGGCCATATCTCCTTAAATATGCGTCCTAGAGCGAAAAGGACTTTAATTCGTGACCACCCCCAAAAAATTGAAAAATCCACCCAAAACCCAAAAAATTTGAAATTTTTATATGAAAAACTTGTTTTGGCCATATCTCCTTAAATATGCGTCCTAGAGCGAAAGGGACTTTAATTCGTGACCACCCCCTAAAAATTGAAAAATCCACCCAAAACCCAAAAAATTTGAAATTTTTATATGAAAAACTTGTTTTGGCCATATCTCCTAAACTAAGCGTCCTAGAGCGAAAAGGACTTTAATTCGTGACTACCCCCAAAAAATTGAAAAATCCACCCAAAACCCAAAAAATTTGAAATTTTTATATGAAAAACTTGTTTTAGCCATATCTCCTTAAATATGCGTCCTAGAGCGAAAAGGACTTTAATTCGTGACCACCCCCAAAAAATTGAAAAATCCACCCAAAACCCAAAAAATTTGAAATTTTTATATGAAAAACTTGTTTTGGCCATATCTCCTTAAATATGCGTCCTAGAGCGAAAAGGACTTTAATTCGTGACCACCCCCTACAAATTGAAAAATCCACCCAAAACCCAAAAAAATTGAAATTTTTATATGAAAAACTTGTTTTGGCCATATCTCCTTAAATATGCGTCCTAGAGCGAAAAGGACTTTAATTCGTGACTACCCCCAAAAAATTGAAAAATCCACCCAAAACCAAAAAAATTTGAAATTTTTATATGAAAAAATTGAAAAAATTGAAAAATCCACCCAAAACACAAAAAAATTGAAATTTTTATATGAAAAACTTGTTTTGGCCATATCTCCTTAAATATGCGTCCTAGAGCGAAAAGGACTTTAATTCGTGACCACCCCCAAAAAATTGAAAAATCCACCCAAAACCCAAAAAATTTGAAATTTTTATATGAAAAACTTGTTTTGGCCATATCTCCTAAACTAAGCGTCCTAGAGCGAAAAGGACTTTAATTCGTGACTACCCCCAAAAAATTGAAAAATCCACTCAAAACCCAAAAAATTTGAAATTTTTATATGAAAAATTTGTTTTGGCCATATCTCCTAAACTAAGCATCCTAGAGCGAAAAGGACTTTAATTCGTGACCACCCCCAAAAAATTGAAATATCCACCCAAAACCCAAAAAATTTGAAATTTTTATAAGAAAAACTTGTTTTGGCCATATCTCCTTAAATATGTGTCCTAGAGCGAAAAGGACTTTAATTCGTGACTACCCCCAAAAAATTGAAAAATCCACCCAAAACCCAAAAAAATTGAAATTTTTATATGAAAAACTTGTTTTGGCCATATCTCCTAAACTAAGCGTCCTAGAGCGAAAAGGACTTTAATTCGTGACCACCCCCAAAAAATTGAAAAATCCACTCAAAACCTAAAAAAATTGAAATTTTTATATGAAAAACTTGTTTTGGCCATATCTCCTTAAATATGCGTCCTAGAGCGAAAAGGACTTTAATTCGTGACCACCCCCAAAAAATTGAAAAATCGACACAAAACCCAAAAATTTGAAATTTTTATATGAAAAACTTGTTTTGGCCATATCTCCTTAAATATGCGTCCTAGAGGGAAAAGGACTTTAATTCGTGACCACCCCCTAAAAATTGAAAAATCCACCCAAAACCCAAAAAAATTGAAATTTTTATATGAAAAACTTGTTTTGGCCATATCTCCTAAACTAAGCGTCCTAGAGCGAAAAGGCCTTTAATTCGTGACCACCCCCAAAAAATTGAAAAATCCACCCAAAACCAAAAAAATTTGAAATTTTTATATGAAAAACTTGTTTTAGCCATATCTCCTTAAATATGCGTCCTAGAGCGAAAAGGACTTTAATTCGTGACCACCCCCAAAAAATTGAAAAATCCACCCAAAACCCAAAAAATTTGAAATTTTTATATGAAAAACTTGTTTTGGCCATATCTCCTAAACCAAGCGTCCTAGAGCGAAAAGGACTTTAATTCGTGACCACCCCCAAAAAATTGAAAAATCCACCCAAAACCCAAAAAATTTGAAATTTTTATATGAAAAACTTGTTTTAGCCATATCTCCTTAAATATGCGTCCTAGAGCGAAAAGGACTTTAATTCGTGACCACCCCCAAAAAATTGAAAAATCCACCCAAAACCCAAAAAATTTGAAATTTTTATATGAAAAACTTGTTTTGGCCATATCTCCTTAAATATGCGTCCTAGAGCGAAAAGGACTTTAATTCGTGACCACCCCCTAAAAATTGAAAAATCCACCCAAAACCCAAAAAATTTGAAATTTTTATATGAAAAACTTGTTTTGGCCATATCTCCTAAACTAAGCGTCCTAGAGCGAAAAGGACTTTAATTCGTGACTACCCCCAAAAAATTGAAAAATCCACCCAAAACCCAAAAAATTTTAAATTTTTATATGAAAAACTTGTTTTAGCCATATCTCCTTAAATATGCGTCCTAGAGCGAAAAGGACTTTAATTCGTGACCACCCCCAAAAAATTGAAAAATCCACCCAAAACCCAAAAAATTTGAAATTTTTATATGAAAAACTTGTTTTGGCCATATCTCCTTAAATATGCGTCCTAGAGCGAAAAGGACTTTAATTCGTGACCACCCCCTACAAATTGAAAAATCCACCCAAAACCCAAAAAAATTGAAATTTTTATATGGAAAACTTGTTTTGGCCATATCTCCTTAAATATGCGTCCTAGAGCGAAAAGGACTTTAATTCGTGACTACCCCCAAAAAATTGAAAAATCCACCCAAAACCAAAAAAATTTGAAATTTTTATATGAAAAACTTGTTTTGGCCATATCTCCTAAACTAAGCGTCCTAGAGCGAAAAGGACTTTAATTCGTGACTACCCCCAAAAAATTGAAAAATCCACTCAAAACCCAAAAAATTTGAAATTTTTATATGAAAAACTTGTTTTGGCCATATCTCCTAAACTAAGCGTCCTAGAGCGAAAAGGACTTTAATTCGTGACCACCCCCAAAAAATTGAAAAATCCACCCAAAACCCAAAAAATTTGAAATTTTTATAAGAAAAACTTGTTTTGGCCATATCTCCTTAAATATGCGTCCTAGAGCGAAAAGGACTTTAATTCGTGACTACCCCCAAAAAATTTAAAAATCCACCCAAAACCCAAAAAATTTGAAATTTTTATATGAAAAACTTGTTTTGGCCATATCTCCTAAACTAAGCGTCCTAGAGCGAAAAGGACTTTAATTCGTGACCACCCCCAAAAAATTGAAAAATCCACCCAAAACCCAAAAAATTTGAAATTTTTATAAGAAAAACTTGTTTTGGCCATATCTCCTTAAATATGTGTCCTAGAGCGAAAAGGACTTTAATTCGTGACTACCCCCAAAAAATTGAAAAATCCACCCAAAACCCAAAAAAATTGAAATTTTTATATGAAAAACTTGTTTTGGCCATATCTCCTAAACTAAGCGTCCTAGAGCGAAAAGGACTTTAATTCGTGACCACCCCCAAAAAATTGAAAAATCCACTCAAAACCTAAAAAAATTGAAATTTTTATATGAAAAACTTGTTTTGGCCATATCTCCTTAAATATGCGTCCTAGAGCGAAAAGGACTTTAATTCGTGACCACCCCCAAAAAATTGAAAAATCGACACAAAACCCAAAAATTTGAAATTTTTATATGAAAAACTTGTTTTGGCCATATCTCCTTAAATATGCGTCCTAGAGGGAAAAGGACTTTAATTCGTGACCACCCCCTAAAAATTGAAAAATCCACCCAAAACCCAAAAAAATTGAAATTTTTATATGAAAAACTTGTTTTGGCCATATCTCCTAAACTAAGCGTCCTAGAGCGAAAAGGACTTTAATTCGTGACCACCCCCAAAAAATTGAAAAATCCACCCAAAACCAAAAAATTTTGAAATTTTTATATGAAAAACTTGTTTTGGCCATATCTCCTTAAATATGCGTTCTAGAGTGAAAAGGACTTTAATTCGTGACTACCCCCAAAAAATTGAAAAATCCACCCAAAACCAAAAAAATTTGAAATTTTTATATGAAAAACTTGTTTTGGCCATATCTCCTTAAATATGCGTCCTAGAGCGAAAAGGACTTTAATTCGTGACCACCCCCAAAAAATTGAAAAATCCACCCAAAACCCAAAAAATTTGAAATTTTTATATGAAAAACTTGTTTTGGCCATATCTCCTAAACTAAGCGTCCTAGAGCGAAAAGGACTTTAATTCGTGACCACCCCCAAAAAATTGAAAAATCCACCCAAAACCCAAAAAATTTGAAATTTTTATATGAAAAACTTGTTTTGGCCATATCTCCTAAACTAAGCGTCCTAGAGCGAAAAGGACTTTAATTCGTGACTACCCCCAAAAAATTGAAAAATCCACTCAAAACCCAAAAAATTTGAAATTTTTATATGAAAAACTTGTTTTAGCCATATCTCCTTAAATATGCGTCCTAGAGCGAAAAGGACTTTAATTCGTGACCACCCCCAAAAAATTGAAAAATCCACCCAAAACCCAAAAAATTTGAAATTTTTATATGAAAAACTTGTTTTGGCCATATCTCCTTAAATATGCGTCCTAGAGCGAAAAGGACTTTAATTCGTGACCACCCCCTAAAAATTGAAAAATCCACCCAAAACCCAAAAAATTTGAAATTTTTATATGAAAAACTTGTTTTGGCCATATCTCCTAAACTAAGCGTCCTAGAGCGAAAAGGACTTTAATTCGTGACTACCCCAAAAAAATTGAAAAATCCACCCAAAACCCAAAAAATTTGAAATTTTTATATGAAAAACTTGTTTTAGCCATATCTCCTTAAATATGCGTCCTAGAGCGAAAAGGACTTTAATTCGTGACCACCCCCAAAAAATTGAAAAATCCACCCAAAACCCAAAAAATTTGAAATTTTTATATGAAAAACTTGTTTTGGCCATATCTCCTTAAATATGCGAAAAGGACTTCAATTCGTGACCACCCCCAAAAAATTGAAAAATCCACCCAAAACCAAAAAAATTTGAAATTTTTATATGAAAAACTTGTTTTGGCCATATCTCCTTAAATATGCGTTCTAGAGCGAAAAGGACTTTAATTCGTGACTACCCCCAAAAAATTGAAAAATCCACCCAAAACCCAAAAAATTTGAAATTTTTATATGAAAAACTTGTTTTAGCCATATCTCCTTAAATATGCGTCCTAGAGCGAAAAGGACTTTAATTCGTGACCACCCCCAAAAAATTGACAAATCCACCCAAAACCCAAAAAATTTGAAATTTTTATATGAAAAACTTGTTTTGGCCATATCTCCTAAACTAAGCGTCCTAGAGCGAAAAGGACTTTAATTCGTGACCACCCCCAAAAAATTGAAAAATCCACCCAAAACCCAAAAAATTTGAAATTTTTATATGAAAAACTTGTTTTAGCCATATCTCCTTAAATATGCGTCCTAGAGCGAAAAGGACTTTAATTCGTGACCACCCCCAAAAAATTGAAAAATCCACCCAAAACCCAAAAAATTTGAAATTTTTATATGAAAAACTTGTTTTGGCCATATCTCCTTAAATATGCGTCCTAGAGCGAAAAGGACTTTAATTCGTGACCACCCCCTAAAAATTGAAAAATCCACCCAAAACCCAAAAAATTTGAAATTTTTATATGAAAAACTTGTTTTGGCCATATCTCCTAAACTAAGCGTCCTAGAGCGAAAAGGACTTTAATTCGTGACTACCCCCAAAAAATTGAAAAATCCACCCAAAACCCAAAAAATTTGAAATTTTTATATGAAAAACTTGTTTTGGAAAATCCACTGAAAACCCAAAAAATTTGAAATTTTTATATGAAAAACTTGTTTTAGCCATATCTCCTTAAATATGCGTCCTAGAGGGAAAAGGACTTTAATTCGTGACCACCCCCTAAAAATTGAAAAATCCACCCAAAACCCAAAAAAATTGAAATTTTTATATGAAAAACTTGTTTTGGCCATATCTCCTAAACTAAGCGTCCTAGAGCGAAAAGGACTTTAATTCGTGACCACCCCCAAAAAATTGAAAAATCCACCCAAAACCAAAAAAATTTGAAATTTTTATATGAAAAACTTGTTTTGGCCATATCTCCTTAAATATGCGTTCTAGAGCGAAAAGGACTTTAATTCGTGACTACCCCCAAAAAATTGAAAAATCCACCCAAAACCCAAAAAATTTGAAATTTTTATATGAAAAACTTGTTTTAGCCATATCTCCTTAAATATGCGTCCTAGAGCGAAAAGGACTTTAATTCGTGACCACCCCCAAAAAATTGAAAAATCCACCCAAAACCCAAAAAATTTGAAATTTTTATATGAAAAACTTGTTTTGGCCATATCTCCTAAACTAAGCGTCCTAGAGCGAAAAGGACTTTAATTCGTGACTACCCCCAAAAAATTGAAAAATCCACTCAAAACCCAAAAAAATTGAAATTTTTATATGAAAAACTTGTTTTGGCCATATCTCCTAAACTAAGCGTCCTAGAGCGAAAAGGACTTTAATTCGTGACCACCCCCAAAAAATTGAAAAATCCACCCAAAACCAAAAAAATTTGAAATTTTTATATGAAAAACTTGTTTTGGCCATATCTCCTTAAATATGCGTTCTAGAGCGAAAAGGACTTTAATTCGTGACTACCCCCAAAAAATTGAAAAATCCACCCAAAACCAAAAAAATTTGAAATTTTTATATGAAAAACTTGTTTTGGCCATATCTCCTTAAATATGCGTCCAAGAGCGAAAAGGACTTTAATTCGTGACCACCCCCAAAAAATTGAAAAATCCACCCAAAACCCAAAAAATTTGAAATTTTTATATGAAAAACTTGTTTTGGCCATATCTCCTTAAATATGCGTCCTAGAGCGAAAAGGACTTTAATTCGTGACCACCCCCTAAAAATTGAAAAATCCACCCAAAACCCAAAAAATTTGAAATTTTTATATGAAAAACTTGTTTTGGCCATATCTCCTAAACTAAGCGTCCTAGAGCGAAAAGGACTTTAATTCGTGACTACCCCCAAAAAATTGAAAAATCCACCCAAAACCCAAAAAATTTGAAATTTTTATATGAAAAACTTGTTTTAGCCATATCTCCTTAAATATGCGTCCTAGAGCGAAAAGGACTTTAATTCGTGACCACCCCCAAAAAATTGAAAAATCCACCCAAAACCCAAAAAATTTGAAATTTTTATATGAAAAACTTGTTTTGGCCATATCTCCTTAAATATGCGTCCTAGAGGGAAAAGGACTTTAATTCGTGACCACCCCCTAAAAATTGAAAAATCCACCCAAAACCCAAAAAATTTGAAATTTTTATATGAAAAACTTGTTTTAGCCATATCTCCTTAAATATGCGTCCTAGAGCGAAAAGGACTTTAATTCGTGACCACCCCCAAAAAATTGAAAAATCCACCCAAAACCCAAAAAATTTGAAATTTTTATATGAAAAACTTGTTTTGGCCATATCTCCTTAAATATGCGTCCTAGAGCGAAAAGGACTTTAATTCGTGACCACCCCCTAAAAATTGAAAAATCCACCCAAAACCCAAAAAATTTGAAATTTTTATATGAAAAACTTGTTTTGGCCATATCTCCTAAACTAAGCGTCCTAGAGCGAAAAGGACTTTAATTCGTGACTACCCCCAAAAAATTGAAAAATCCACCCAAAACCCAAAAAATTTGAAATTTTTATATGAAAAACTTGTTTTAGCCATATCTCCTTAAATATGCGTCCTAGAGCGAAAAGGACTTTAATTCGTGACCACCCCCAAAAAATTGAAAAATCCACCCAAAACCCAAAAAATTTGAAATTTTTATATGAAAAACTTGTTTTGGCCATATCTCCTTAAATATGCGTCCTAGAGCGAAAAGGACTTTAATTCGTGACCACCCCCTACAAATTGAAAAATCCACCCAAAACCCAAAAAAATTGAAATTTTTATATGGAAAACTTGTTTTGGCCATATCTCCTTAAATATGCGTCCTAGAGCGAAAAGGACTTTAATTCGTGACTACCCCCAAAAAATTGAAAAATCCACCCAAAACCAAAAAAATTTGAAATTTTTATATGAAAAACTTGTTTTGGCCATATCTCCTAAACTAAGCGTCCTAGAGCGAAAAGGACTTTAATTCGTGACTACCCCCAAAAAATTGAAAAATCCACTCAAAACCCAAAAAATTTGAAATTTTTATATGAAAAACTTGTTTTGGCCATATCTCCTAAACTAAGCGTCCTAGAGCGAAAAGGACTTTAATTCGTGACCACCCCCAAAAAATTGAAAAATCCACCCAAAACCCAAAAAATTTGAAATTTTTATAAGAAAAACTTGTTTTGGCCATATCTCCTTAAATATGCGTCCTAGAGCGAAAAGGACTTTAATTCGTGACTACCCCCAAAAAATTTAAAAATCCACCCAAAACCCAAAAAATTTGAAATTTTTATATGAAAAACTTGTTTTGGCCATATCTCCTAAACTAAGCGTCCTAGAGCGAAAAGGACTTTAATTCGTGACCACCCCCAAAAAATTGAAAAATCCACCCAAAACCCAAAAAATTTGAAATTTTTATAAGAAAAACTTGTTTTGGCCATATCTCCTTAAATATGTGTCCTAGAGCGAAAAGGACTTTGATTCGTGACTACCCCCAAAAAATTGAAAAATCCACCCAAAACCCAAAAAAATTGAAATTTTTATATGAAAAACTTGTTTTGGCCATATCTCCTAAACTAAGCGTCCTAGAGCGAAAAGGACTTTAATTCGTGACCACCCCCAAAAAATTGAAAAATCCACTCAAAACCTAAAAAAATTGAAATTTTTATATGAAAAACTTGTTTTGGCCATATCTCCTTAAATATGCGTCCTAGAGCGAAAAGGACTTTAATTCGTGACCACCCCCAAAAAATTGAAAAATCGACACAAAACCCAAAAATTTGAAATTTTTATATGAAAAACTTGTTTTGGCCATATCTCCTTAAATATGCGTCCTAGAGGGAAAAGGACTTTAATTCGTGACCACCCCCTAAAAATTGAAAAATCCACCCAAAACCCAAAAAAATTGAAATTTTTATATGAAAAACTTGTTTTGGCCATATCTCCTAAACTAAGCGTCCTAGAGCGAAAAGGACTTTAATTCGTGACCACCCCCAAAAAATTGAAAAATCCACCCAAAACCAAAAAATTTTGAAATTTTTATATGAAAAACTTGTTTTGGCCATATCTCCTTAAATATGCGTTCTAGAGTGAAAAGGACTTTAATTCGTGACTACCCCCAAAAAATTGAAAAATCCACCCAAAACCAAAAAAATTTGAAATTTTTATATGAAAAACTTGTTTTGGCCATATCTCCTTAAATATGCGTCCTAGAGCGAAAAGGACTTTAATTCGTGACCACCCCCAAAAAATTGAAAAATCCACCCAAAACCCAAAAAATTTGAAATTTTTATATGAAAAACTTGTTTTGGCCATATCTCCTAAACTAAGCGTCCTAGAGCGAAAAGGACTTTAATTCGTGACCACCCCCAAAAAATTGAAAAATCCACCCAAAACCCAAAAAATTTGAAATTTTTATATGAAAAACTTGTTTTGGCCATATCTCCTAAACTAAGCGTCCTAGAGCGAAAAGGACTTTAATTCGTGACTACCCCCAAAAAATTGAAAAATCCACTCAAAACCCAAAAAATTTGAAATTTTTATATGAAAAACTTGTTTTAGCCATATCTCCTTAAATATGCGTCCTAGAGCGAAAAGGACTTTAATTCGTGACCACCCCCAAAAAATTGAAAAATCCACCCAAAACCCAAAAAATTTGAAATTTTTATATGAAAAACTTGTTTTGGCCATATCTCCTTAAATATGCGTCCTAGAGCGAAAAGGACTTTAATTCGTGACCACCCCCTAAAAATTGAAAAATCCACCCAAAACCCAAAAAATTTGAAATTTTTATATGAAAAACTTGTTTTGGCCATATCTCCTAAACTAAGCGTCCTAGAGCGAAAAGGACTTTAATTCGTGACTACCCCAAAAAAATTGAAAAATCCACCCAAAACCCAAAAAATTTGAAATTTTTATATGAAAAACTTGTTTTAGCCATATCTCCTTAAATATGCGTCCTAGAGCGAAAAGGACTTTAATTCGTGACCACCCCCAAAAAATTGAAAAATCCACCCAAAACCCAAAAAATTTGAAATTTTTATATGAAAAACTTGTTTTGGCCATATCTCCTTAAATATGCGAAAAGGACTTTAATTCGTGACCACCCCCAAAAAATTGAAAAATCCACCCAAAACCAAAAAAATTTGAAATTTTTATATGAAAAACTTGTTTTGGCCATATCTCCTTAAATATGCGTTCTAGAGCGAAAAGGACTTTAATTCGTGACTACCCCCAAAAAATTGAAAAATCCACCCAAAACCCAAAAAATTTGAAATTTTTATATGAAAAACTTGTTTTAGCCATATCTCCTTAAATATGCGTCCTAGAGCGAAAAGGACTTTAATTCGTGACCACCCCCAAAAAATTGACAAATCCACCCAAAACCCAAAAAATTTGAAATTTTTATATGAAAAACTTGTTTTGGCCATATCTCCTAAACTAAGCGTCCTAGAGCGAAAAGGACTTTAATTCGTGACCACCCCCAAAAAATTGAAAAATCCACCCAAAACCCAAAAAATTTGAAATTTTTATATGAAAAACTTGTTTTAGCCATATCTCCTTAAATATGCGTCCTAGAGCGAAAAGGACTTTAATTCGTGACCACCCCCAAAAAATTGAAAAATCCACCCAAAACCCAAAAAATTTGAAATTTTTATATGAAAAACTTGTTTTGGCCATATCTCCTTAAATATGCGTCCTAGAGCGAAAAGGACTTTAATTCGTGACCACCCCCTAAAAATTGAAAAATCCACCCAAAACCCAAAAAATTTGAAATTTTTATATGAAAAACTTGTTTTGGCCATATCTCCTAAACTAAGCGTCCTAGAGCGAAAAGGACTTTAATTCGTGACTACCCCCAAAAAATTGAAAAATCCACCCAAAACCCAAAAAATTTGAAATTTTTATATGAAAAACTTGTTTTAGTCATATCTCCTTAAATATGCGTCCTAGAGCGAAAAGGACTTTAATTCGTGACCACCCCCAAAAAATTGAAAAATCCACCCAAAACCCAAAAAATTTGAAATTTTTATATGAAAAACTTGTTTTGGCCATATCTCCTTAAATATGCGTCCTAGAGCGAAAAGGACTTTAATTCGTGACCACCCCCTACAAATTGAAAAATCCACCCAAAACCCAAAAAAATTGAAATTTTTATATGAAAAACTTGTTTTGGCCATATCTCCTTAAATATGCGTCCTAGAGCGAAAAGGACTTTAATTCGTGACTACCCCCAAAAAATTGAAAAATCCACCCAAAACCAAAAAAATTTGAAATTTTTATATGAAAAACTTGTTTTGGCCATATCTCCTAAACTAAGCGTCCTAGAGCGAAAAGGACTTTAATTCGTGACTACCCCCAAAAAATTGAAAAATCCACTCAAAACCCAAAAAATTTGAAATTTTTATATGAAAAACTTGTTTTGGCCATATCTCCTAAACTAAGCGTCCTAGAGCGAAAAGGACTTTAATTCGTGACCACCCCCAAAAAATTGAAAAATCCACCCAAAACCCAAAAAATTTGAAATTTTTATAAGAAAAACTTGTTTTGGCCATATCTCCTTAAATATGCGTCCTAGAGCGAAAAGGACTTTAATTCGTGACTACCCCCAAAAAATTGAAAAATCCACCCAAAACCCAAAAAATTTGAAATTTTTATATGAAAAACTTGTTTTGGCCATATCTCCTAAACTGAGCGTCCTAGAGCGAAAAGGACTTTAATTCGTGACCACCCCCAAAAAATTGAAAAATCCACCCAAAACCCAAAGAATTTGAAATTTTTATATGAAAAAATTGAAAAAATTGAAAAATCCACCCAAAACCAAAAAAATTTGAAATTTTTATATGAAAAACTTGTTTTGGCCATATCTCCTTAAATATGCGTCCTAGAGCGAAAAGGACTTTAATTCGTGACCACCCCCAAAAAATTGAAAAATCCACCCAAAACCCAAAAAATTTGAAATTTTTATATGAAAAACTTGTTTTGGCCATATCTCCTAAACTAAGCGTCCTAGAGCGAAAAGGACTTTAATTCGTGACCACCCCCAAAAAATTGAAAAATCCACCCAAAACCCAAAAAATTTGAAATTTTTATATGAAAAACTTGTTTTGGCCATATCTCCTAAACTAAGCGTCCTAGAGCGAAAAGGACTTTAATTCGTGACTACCCCCAAAAAATTGAAAAATCCACTCAAAACCCAAAAAATTTGAAATTTTTATATGAAAAACTTGTTTTAGCCATATCTCCTTAAATATGCGTCCTAGAGCGAAAAGGACTTTAATTCGTGACCACCCCCAAAAAATTGAAAAATCCACCCAAAACCCAAAAAATTTGAAATTTTTATATGAAAAACTTGTTTTGGCCATATCTCCTTAAATATGCGTCCTAGAGCGAAAAGGACTTTAATTCGTGACCACCCCCTAAAAATTGAAAAATCCACCCAAAACCCAAAAAATTTGAAATTTTTATATGAAAAACTTGTTTTGGCCATATCTCCTAAACTAAGCGTCCTAGAGCGAAAAGGACTTTAATTCGTGACTACCCCAAAAAAATTGAAAAATCCACCCAAAACCCAAAAAATTTGAAATTTTTATATGAAAAACTTGTTTTAGCCATATCTCCTTAAATATGCGTCCTAGAGCGAAAAGGACTTTAATTCGTGACCACCCCCAAAAAATTGAAAAATCCACCCAAAACCCAAAAAATTTGAAATTTTTATATGAAAAACTTGTTTTGGCCATATCTCCTTAAATATGCGAAAAGGACTTTAATTCGTGACCACCCCCAAAAAATTGAAAAATCCACCCAAAACCAAAAAAATTTGAAATTTTTATATGAAAAACTTGTTTTGGCCATATCTCCTTAAATATGCGTTCTAGAGCGAAAAGGACTTTAATTCGTGACTACCCCCAAAAAATTGAAAAATCCACCCAAAACCCAAAAAATTTGAAATTTTTATATGAAAAACTTGTTTTAGCCATATCTCCTTAAATATGCGTCCTAGAGCGAAAAGGACTTTAATTCGTGACCACCCCCAAAAAATTGACAAATCCACCCAAAACCCAAAAAATTTGAAATTTTTATATGAAAAACTTGTTTTGGCCATATCTCCTAAACTAAGCGTCCTAGAGCGAAAAGGACTTTAATTCGTGACCACCCCCAAAAAATTGAAAAATCCACCCAAAACCCAAAAAATTTGAAATTTTTATATGAAAAACTTGTTTTAGCCATATCTCCTTAAATATGCGTCCTAGAGCGAAAAGGACTTTAATTCGTGACCACCCCCAAAAAATTGAAAAATCCACCCAAAACCCAAAAAATTTGAAATTTTTATATGAAAAACTTGTTTTGGCCATATCTCCTTAAATATGCGTCCTAGAGCGAAAAGGACTTTAATTCGTGACCACCCCCTAAAAATTGAAAAATCCACCCAAAACCCAAAAAATTTGAAATTTTTATATGAAAAACTTGTTTTGGCCATATCTCCTAAACTAAGCGTCCTAGAGCGAAAAGGACTTTAATTCGTGACTACCCCCAAAAAATTGAAAAATCCACCCAAAACCCAAAAAATTTGAAATTTTTATATGAAAAACTTGTTTTAGTCATATCTCCTTAAATATGCGTCCTAGAGCGAAAAGGACTTTAATTCGTGACCACCCCCAAAAAATTGAAAAATCCACCCAAAACCCAAAAAATTTGAAATTTTTATATGAAAAACTTGTTTTGGCCATATCTCCTTAAATATGCGTCCTAGAGCGAAAAGGACTTTAATTCGTGACCACCCCCTACAAATTGAAAAATCCACCCAAAACCCAAAAAAATTGAAATTTTTATATGAAAAACTTGTTTTGGCCATATCTCCTTAAATATGCGTCCTAGAGCGAAAAGGACTTTAATTCGTGACTACCCCCAAAAAATTGAAAAATCCACCCAAAACCAAAAAAATTTGAAATTTTTATATGAAAAACTTGTTTTGGCCATATCTCCTAAACTAAGCGTCCTAGAGCGAAAAGGACTTTAATTCGTGACTACCCCCAAAAAATTGAAAAATCCACTCAAAACCCAAAAAATTTGAAATTTTTATATGAAAAACTTGTTTTGGCCATATCTCCTAAACTAAGCGTCCTAGAGCGAAAAGGACTTTAATTCGTGACCACCCCCAAAAAATTGAAAAATCCACCCAAAACCCAAAAAATTTGAAATTTTTATAAGAAAAACTTGTTTTGGCCATATCTCCTTAAATATGCGTCCTAGAGCGAAAAGGACTTTAATTCGTGACTACCCCCAAAAAATTGAAAAATCCACCCAAAACCCAAAAAATTTGAAATTTTTATATGAAAAACTTGTTTTGGCCATATCTCCTAAACTGAGCGTCCTAGAGCGAAAAGGACTTTAATTCGTGACCACCCCCAAAAAATTGAAAAATCCACCCAAAACCCAAAAAATTTGAAATTTTTATATGAAAAAATTGAAAAAATTGAAAAATCCACCCAAAACACAAAAAAATTGAAATTTTTATATGAAAAACTTGTTTTGGCCATATCTCCTTAAATATGCGTCCTAGAGCGAAAAGGACTTTAATTCGTGACCACCCCCAAAAAATTGAAAAATCCACCCAAAACCCAAAAAATTTGAAATTTTTATATGAAAAACTTGTTTTGGCCATATCTCCTAAACTAAGCGTCCTAGAGCGAAAAGGACTTTAATTCGTGACTACCCCCAAAAAATTTAAAAATCCACCCAAAACCCAAAAAATTTGAAATTTTTATATGAAAAACTTGTTTTAGCCATATCTCCTTAAATATGCGTCCTAGAGCGAAAAGGACTTTAATTCGTGACCACCCCCAAAAAATTGAAAAATCCACCCAAAACCCAAAAAATTTGAAATTTTTATATGAAAAACTTGTTTTGGCCATATCTCCTAAACTAAGCGTCCTAGAGCGAAAAGGACTTTAATTCGTGACCACCCCCAAAAAATTGAAAAATCCACCCAAAACCCAAAAAATTTGAAATTTTTATATGAAAAACTTGTTTTAGCCATATCTCCTTAAATATGCGTCCTAGAGCGAAAAGGACTTTAATTCGTGACCACCCCCAAAAAATTGAAAAATCCACCCAAAACCCAAAAAATTTGAAATTTTTATATGAAAAACTTGTTTTGGCCATATCTCCTTAAATATGCGTCCTAGAGCGAAAAGGACTTTAATTCGTGACCACCCCCTAAAAATTGAAAAATCCACCCAAAACCCAAAAAATTTGAAATTTTTATATGAAAAACTTGTTTTGGCCATATCTCCTTAAATATGCGTCCTAGAGCGAAAAGGACTTTAATTCGTGACTACCCCCAAAAAATTGAAAAATCCACTCAAAACCTAAAAAAATTGAAATTTTTATATGAAAAACTTGTTTTGGCCATATCTCCTTAAATATGCGTCCTAGAGCGAAAAGGACTTTAATTCGTGACCACCCCCTAAAAATTGAAAAATCCACCCAAAACCCAAAAAAATTGAAATTTTTATATGAAAAACTTGTTTTGGCCATATCTCCTAAACTAAGCGTCCTAGAGCGAAAAGGACTTTAATTCGTGACCACCCCCAAAAAATTGAAAAATCCACCCAAAACCAAAAAATTTGAAATTTTTATATGAAAAACTTGTTTTGGCCATATCTCCTTAAATATGCGTCCTAGAGCGAAAAGGACTTTAATTCGTGACCACCCCCTACAAATTGAAAAATCCACCCAAAACCCAAAAAAATTGAAATTTTTATATGAAAAACTTGTTTTGGCCATATCTCCTAAACTAAGCGTCCTAGAGCGAAAAGGACTTTGGACATATCTCCTAAACTAAGCGTCCTAGACCGAAAAGGACTTTAATTCGTGACCACCCCCAAAAAATTGAAAAATCCACCCAAAACCAAAAAAATTTGAAATTTTTATATGAAAAACTTGTTTTGGCCATATCTCCTTAAATATGCGTCCTAGAGCGAAAAGGACTTTAATTCGTGACCACCCCCTAAAAATTGAAAAATCCACCCAAAACCCAAAAAATTTGAAATTTTTATATGAAAAACTTGTTTTGGCCATATCTCCTTAAATATGCGTCCTAGAGCGAAAAGGACTTTAATTCGTGACCACCCCCTAAAAATTGAAAAATCCACCCAAAACCCAAAAAATTTGAAATTTTTATATGAAAAACTTGTTTTGGCCATATCTCCTAAACTAAGCGTCCTAGAGCGAAAAGGACTTTAATTCGTGACTACCCCCAAAAAATTGAAAAATCCACCCAAAACCCAAAAAATTTGAAATTTTTATATGAAAAACTTGTTTTGGCCATATCTCCTAAACTAAGCGTCCTAGAGCGAAAAGGACTTTAATTCGTGACCACCCCAAAAAATTGAAAAATCCACCCAAAACCCAAAAAATTTGAAATTTTTATAAGAAAAACTTGTTTTGGCCATATCTCCTTAAATATGCGTCCTAGAGCGAAAAGGACTTTAATTCGTGACCACCCCCAAAAAATTGAAAAATCCACCCAAAACCCAAAAAATTTGAAATTTTTATATGAAAAACTTGTTTTGGCCATATCTCCTAAACTAAGCGTCCTAGAGCGAAAAGGACTTTAATTCGTGACCACCCCCAAAAAATTGAAAAATCCACCCAAAACCCAAAAAATTTGAAATTTTTATATGAAAAAATTGAAAAAATTGAAAAATCCACCTAAAACCCTAAAAAATTGAAATTTTTATATGAAAAACTTGTTTTGGCCATATCTCCTAAACTAAGCGTCCTAGAGCGAAAAGGACTTTAATTCGTGACTACCCCCAAAAAATTGAAAAATTCACCCAAAACCCAAAAAATTTGAAATTTTTATATGAAAAACTTGTTTTAGCCATATCTCCTTAAATATGCGTCCTAGAGCGAAAAGGACTTTAATTCGTGACCACCCCCAAAAAATTGAAAAATCCACCCAAAACCCAAAAAATTTGAAATTTTTATATGAAAAACTTGTTTTGGCCATATCTCCTAAACTAAGCGTCCTAGAGCGAAAAGGACTTTAATTCGTGACCACCTCCAAAAAATTGAAAAATCCACCCAAAACCCAAAAAATTTGAAATTTTTATATGAAAAACTTGTTTTAGCCATATCTCCTTAAATATGCGTCCTAGAGCGAAAAGGACTTTAATTCGTGACCACCCCCCAAAAAATTGAAAAATCCACCCAAAACCCAAAAAATTTGAAATTTTTATATGAAAAACTTGTTTTGGCCATATCTCCTTAAATATGCGTCCTAGAGCGAAAAGGACTTTAATTCGTGACCACCCCCTAAAAATTGAAAAATCCACCCAAAACCCAAAAAATTTGAAATTTTTATATGAAAAACTTGTTTTGGCCATATCTCCTAAACTAAGCGTCCTAGAGCGAAAAGGACTTTAATTCGTGACTACCCCCAAAAAATTGAAAAATCCACCCAAAACCCAAAAAATTTGAAATTTTTATATGAAAAACTTGTTTTGGCCATATCTCCTTAAATATGCGTCCTAGAGCGAAAAGGACTTTAATTCGTGACCACCCCCAAAAAATTGAAAAATCCACACAAAACCCAAAAATTTGAAATTTTTATATGAAAAACTTGTTTTGGCCATATCTCCTTAAATATGCGTCCTAGAGGGAAAAGGACTTTAATTCGTGACCACCCCCTAAAAATTGAAAAATCCACCCAAAACCCAAAAAAATTGAAATTTTTATATGAAAAACTTGTTTTGGCCATATCTCCTAAACTAAGCGTCCTAGAGCGAAAAGGACTTTAATTCGTGACCACCCCCAAAAAATTGAAAAATCCACCCAAAACCAAAAAAATTTGAAATTTTTATATGAAAAACTTGTTTTGGCCATATCTCCTTAAATATGCGTTCTAGAGCGAAAAGGACTTTAATTCGTGACTACCCCCAAAAAATTGAAAAATCCACCCAAAACCAAAAAAATTTGAAATTTTTATATGAAAAACTTGTTTTGGCCATATCTCCTTAAATATGCGTCCTAGAGCGAAAAGGACTTTAATTCGTGACCACCCCCAAAAAATTGAAAAATCCACCCAAAACCCAAAAAATTTGAAATTTTTATATGAAAAACTTGTTTTGGCCATATCTCCTTAAATATGCGTCCTAGAGCGAAAAGGACTTTAATTCGTGACCACCCCCTAAAAATTGAAAAATCCACCCAAAACCCAAAAAATTTGAAATTTTTATATGAAAAACTTGTTTTGGCCATATCTCCTAAACTAAGCGTCCTAGAGCGAAAAGGACTTTAATTCGTGACTACCCCCAAAAAATTGAAAAATCCACCCAAAACCCAAAAAATTTGAAATTTTTATATGAAAAACTTGTTTTAGCCATATCTCCTTAAATATGCGTCCTAGAGCGAAAAGGACTTTAATTCGTGACCACCCCCAAAAAATTGAAAAATCCACCCAAAACCCAAAAAATTTGAAATTTTTATATGAAAAACTTGTTTTGGCCATATCTCCTAAACTAAGCGTCCTAGAGCGAAAAGGACTTTAATTCGTGACTACCCCCAAAAAATTGAAAAATCCACCCAAAACCCAAAAAATTTGAAATTTTTATATGAAAAACTTGTTTTAGCCATATCTCCTTAAATATGCGTCCTAGAGCGAAAAGGACTTTAATTCGTGACCACCCCCAAAAAATTGAAAAATCCACCCAAAACCCAAAAAATTTGAAATTTTTATATGAAAAACTTGTTTTGGCCATATCTCCTTAAATATGCGTCCTAGAGCGAAAAGGACTTTAATTCGTGACCACCCCCTACAAATTGAAAAATCCACCCAAAACCCAAAAAAATTGAAATTTTTATATGAAAAACTTGTTTTGGCCATATCTCCTTAAATATGCGTCCTAGAGCGAAAAGGACTTTAATTCGTGACTACCCCCAAAAAATTGAAAAATCCACCCAAAACCAAAAAAATTTGAAATTTTTATATGAAAAACTTGTTTTGGCCATATCTCCTAAACTAAGCGTCCTAGAGCGAAAAGGACTTTAATTCGTGACTACCCCCAAAAAATTGAAAAATCCACCCAAAACCCAAAAAATTTGAAATTTTTATATGAAAAACTTGTTTTAGCCATATCTCCTTAAATATGCGTCCTAGAGCGAAAAGGACTTTAATTCGTGACCACCCCCAAAAAATTGAAAAATCCACCCAAAACCCAAAAAATTTGAAATTTTTATATGAAAAACTTGTTTTGGCCATATCTCCTTAAATATGCGTCCTAGAGCGAAAAGGACTTTAATTCGTGACCACCCCCTACAAATTGAAAAATCCACCCAAAACCCAAAAAAATTGAAATTTTTATATGAAAAACTTGTTTTGGCCATATCTCCTTAAATATGCGTCCTAGAGCGAAAAGGACTTTAATTCGTGACTACCCCCAAAAAATTGAAAAATCCACCCAAAACCAAAAAAATTTGAAATTTTTATATGAAAAACTTGTTTTGGCCATATCTCCTAAACTAAGCGTCCTAGAGCGAAAAGGACTTTAATTCGTGACTACCCCCAAAAAATTGAAAAATCCACTCAAAACCCAAAAAATTTGAAATTTTTATATGAAAAACTTGTTTTGGCCATATCTCCTTAAATATGCGTCCTAGAGCGAAAAGGACTTTAATTCGTGACCACCCCCTAAAAATTGAAAAATCCACCCAAAACCCAAAAAAATTGAAATTTTTATATGAAAAACTTGTTTTGGCCATATCTCCTAAACTAAGCGTCCTAGAGCGAAAAGGACTTTAATTCGTGACCACCCCCAAAAAATTGAAAAATCCACCCAAAACCAAAAAAATTTGAAATTTTTATATGAAAAACTTGTTTTGGCCATATCTCCTTAAATATGCGTCCTAGAGCGAAAAGGACTTTAATTCGTGACCACCCCCTACAAATTGAAAAATCCACCCAAAACCCAAAAAAATTGAAATTTTTATATGAAAAACTTGTTTTGGCCATATCTCCTAAACTAAGCGTCCTAGAGCGAAAAGGACTTTGGCCATATCTCCTAAACTAAGCGTCCTAGACCGAAAAGGACTTTAATTCGTGACCACCCCCAAAAAATTGAAAAATCCACCCAAAACCTAAAAAATTTGAAATTTTTATATGAAAAACTTGTTTTGGCCATATCTCCTTAAATATGCGTCCTAGAGCGAAAAGGACTTTAATTCGTGACCACCCCCAAAAAATTGAAAAATCGACACAAAACCCAAAAATTTGAAATTTTTATATGAAAAACTTGTTTTGGCCATATCTCCTTAAATATGCGTCCTAGAGGGAAAAGGACTTTAATTCGTGACCACCCCCTAAAAATTGAAAAATCCACCCAAAACCCAAAAAAATTGAAATTTTTATATGAAAAACTTGTTTTGGCCATATCTCCTAAACTAAGCGTCCTAGAGCGAAAAGGACTTTAATTCGTGACCACCCCCAAAAAATTGAAAAATCCACCCAAAACCAAAAAAATTTGAAATTTTTATATGAAAAACTTGTTTTGGCCATATCTCCTTAAATATGCGTTCTAGAGCGAAAAGGACTTTAATTCGTGACTACCCCCAAAAAATTGAAAAATCCACCCAAAACCAAAAAAATTTGAAATTTTTATATGAAAAACTTGTTTTGGCCATATCTCCTTAAATATGCGTCCTAGAGCGAAAAGGACTTTAATTCGTGACCACCCCCAAAAAATTGAAAAATCCACCCAAAACCCAAAAAATTTGAAATTTTTATATGAAAAACTTGTTTTAGCCATATCTCCTTAAATATGCGTCCTAGAGCGAAAAGGACTTTAATTCGTGACCACCCCCAAAAAATTGAAAAATCCACCCAAAACCCAAAAAATTTGAAATTTTTATATGAAAAACTTGTTTTGGCCATATCTCCTAAACTAAGCGTCCTAGAGCGAAAAGGACTTTAATTCGTGACTACCCCCAAAAAATTGAAAAATCCACTCAAAACCCAAAAAAATTGAAATTTTTATATGAAAAACTTGTTTTGGCCATATCTCCTAAACTAAGCGTCCTAGAGCGAAAAGGACTTTAATTCGTGACCACCCCCAAAAAATTGAAAAATCCACCCAAAACCAAAAAAATTTGAAATTTTTATATGAAAAACTTGTTTTGGCCATATCTCCTTAAATATGCGTTCTAGAGCGAAAAGGACTTTAATTCGTGACTACCCCCAAAAAATTGAAAAATCCACCCAAAACCAAAAAAATTTGAAATTTTTATATGAAAAACTTGTTTTGGCCATATCTCCTTAAATATGCGTCCTAGAGCGAAAAGGACTTTAATTCGTGACCACCCCCAAAAAATTGAAAAATCCACCCAAAACCCAAAAAATTTGAAATTTTTATATGAAAAACTTGTTTTGGCCATATCTCCTTAAATATGCGTCCTAGAGCGAAAAGGACTTTAATTCGTGACCACCCCCTAAAAATTGAAAAATCCACCCAAAACCCAAAAAATTTGAAATTTTTATATGAAAAACTTGTTTTGGCCATATCTCCTAAACTAAGCGTCCTAGAGCGAAAAGGACTTTAATTCGTGACTACCCCCAAAAAATTGAAAAATCCACCCAAAACCCAAAAAATTTGAAATTTTTATATGAAAAACTTGTTTTAGCCATATCTCCTTAAATATGCGTCCTAGAGCGAAAAGGACTTTAATTCGTGACCACCCCCAAAAAATTGAAAAATCCACCCAAAACCCAAAAAATTTGAAATTTTTATATGAAAAACTTGTTTTGGCCATATCTCCTAAACTAAGCGTCCTAGAGCGAAAAGGACTTTAATTCGTGACCACCCCCAAAAAATTGAAAAATCCACCCAAAACCCAAAAAATTTGAAATTTTTATATGAAAAACTTGTTTTAGCCATATCTCCTTAAATATGCGTCCTAGAGCGAAAAGGACTTTAATTCGTGACCACCCCCTAAAAATTGAAAAATCCACCCAAAACCCAAAAAATTTGAAATTTTTATATGAAAAACTTGTTTTGGCCATATCTCCTTAAATATGCGTCCTAGAGCGAAAAGGACTTTAATTCGTGACTACCCCCAAAAAATTGAAAAATCCACTCAAAACCTAAAAAAATTGAAATTTTTATATGAAAAACTTGTTTTGGCCATATCTCCTTAAATATGCGTCCTAGAGCGAAAAGGACTTTAATTCGTGACCACCCCCTACAAATTGAAAAATCCACCCAAAACCCAAAAAAATTGAAATTTTTATATGAAAAACTTGTTTTGGCCATATCTCCTAAACTAAGCGTCCTAGAGCGAAAAGGACTTTAATTCGTGACCACCCCCAAAAAATTGAAAAATCCACCCAAAACCAAAAAAATTTGAAATTTTTATATGAAAAACTTGTTTTGGCCATATCTCCTTAAATATGCGTCCTAGAGCGAAAAGGACTTTAATTCGTGACCACCCCCTACAAATTGAAAAATCCACCCAAAACCCAAAAAAATTGAAATTTTTATATGAAAAACTTGTTTTGGCCATATCTCCTAAACTAAGCGTCCTAGAGCGAAAAGGACTTTGGCCATATCTCCTAAACTAAGCGTCCTAGACCGAAAAGGACTTTAATTCGTGACCACCCCCAAAAAATTGAAAAATCCACCCAAAACCAAAAAAATTTGAAATTTTTATATGAAAAACTTGTTTCGGCCATATCTCCTTAAATATGCGTCCTAGAGCGAAAAGGACTTTAATTCGTGACCACCCCCTAAAAATTGAAAAATCCACCCAAAACCCAAAAAATTTGAAATTTTTATATGAAAAACTTGTTTTGGCCATATCTCCTTAAATATGCGTCCTAGAGCGAAAAGGACTTTAATTCGTGACCACCCCCTAAAAATTGAAAAATCCACCCAAAACCCAAAAAATTTGAAATTTTTATATGAAAAACTTGTTTTGGCCATATCTCCTAAACTAAGCGTCCTAGAGCGAAAAGGACTTTAATTCGTGACTACCCCCAAAAAATTGAAAAATCCACCCAAAACCCAAAAAATTTGAAATTTTTATATGAAAAACTTGTTTTGGCCATATCTCCTAAACTAAGCGTCCTAGAGCGAAAAGGACTTTAATTCGTGACCACCCCCAAAAAATTGAAAAATCCACCCAAAACCCAAAAAATTTGAAATTTTTATAAGAAAAACTTGTTTTGGCCATATCTCCTTAAATATGCGTCCTAGAGCGAAAAGGACTTTAATTCGTGACTACCCCCAAAAAATTGAAAAATCCACCCAAAACCCAAAAAATTTGAAATTTTTATATGAAAAACTTGTTTTGGCCATATCTCCTAAACTAAGCGTCCTAGAGCGAAAAGGACTTTAATTCGTGACCACCCCCAAAAAATTGAAAAATCCACCCAAAACCCAAAAAATTTGAAATTTTTATATGAAAAAATTGAAAAAATTGAAAAATCCACCTAAAACCCTAAAAAATTGAAATTTTTATATGAAAAACTTGTTTTGGCCATATCTCCTAAACTAAGCGTCCTAGAGCGAAAAGGACTTTAATTCGTGACTACCCCCAAAAAATTGAAAAATCCACCCAAAACCCAAAAAATTTGAAATTTTTATATGAAAAACTTGTTTTAGCCATATCTCCTTAAATATGCGTCCTAGAGCGAAAAGGACTTTAATTCGTGACCACCCCCAAAAAATTGAAAAATCCACCCAAAACCCAAAAAATTTGAAATTTTTATATGAAAAACTTGTTTTGGCCATATCTCCTAAACTAAGCGTCCTAGAGCGAAAAGGACTTTAATTCGTGACCACCCCCAAAAAATTGAAAAATCCACACAAAACCCAAAAATTTGAAATTTTTATATGAAAAACTTGTTTTGGCCATATCTCCTTAAATATGCGTCCTAGAGGGAAAAGGACTTTAATTCGTGACCACCCCCTAAAAATTGAAAAATCCACCCAAAACCCAAAAAAATTGAAATTTTTATATGAAAAACTTGTTTTGGCCATATCTCCTAAACTAAGCGTCCTAGAGCGAAAAGGACTTTAATTCGTGACCACCCCCAAAAAATTGAAAAATCCACCCAAAACCCAAAAAATTTGAAATTTTTATATGAAAAACTTGTTTTAGCCATATCTCCTTAAATATGCGTCCTAGAGCGAAAAGGACTTTAATTCGTGACCACCCCCAAAAAATTGAAAAATCCACCCAAAACCCAAAAAATTTGAAATTTTTATATGAAAAACTCTTTTTGGCCATATCTCCTTAAATATGCGTCCTAGAGCGAAAAGGACTTTAATTCGTGACCACCCCCTAAAAATTGAAAAATCCACCCAAAACCCAAAAAATTTGAAATTTTTATATGAAAAACTTGTTTTGGCCATATCTCCTAAACTAAGCGTCCTAGAGTGAAAAGGACTTTAATTCGTGACTACCCCCAAAAAATTGAAAAATCCACCCAAAACCCAAAAAATTTGAAATTTTTATATGAAAAACTTGTTTTGGCCATATCTCCTTAAATATGCGTCCTAGAGCGAAAAGGACTTTAATTCGTGACCACCCCCAAAAAATTGAAAAATCCACACAAAACCCAAAAATTTGAAATTTTTATATGAAAAACTTGTTTTGGCCATATCTCCTTAAATATGCGTCCTAGAGGGAAAAGGACTTTAATTCGTGACCACCCCCTAAAAATTGAAAAATCCACCCAAAACCCAAAAAAATTGAAATTTTTATATGAAAAACTTGTTTTGGCCATATCTCCTAAACTAAGCGTCCTAGAGCGAAAAGGACTTTAATTCGTGACCACCCCCAAAAAATTGAAAAATCCACCCAAAACCAAAAAAATTTGAAATTTTTATATGAAAAACTTGTTTTGGCCATATCTCCTTAAATATGCGTTCTAGAGCGAAAAGGACTTTAATTCGTGACTACCCCCAAAAATTGAAAAATCCACCCAAAACCAAAAAAATTTGAAATTTTTATATGAAAAACTTGTTTTGGCCATATCTCCTTAAATATGCGTCCTAGAGCGAAAAGGACTTTAATTCGTGACCACCCCCAAAAAATTGAAAAATCCACCCAAAACCCAAAAAATTTGAAATTTTTATATGAAAAACTTGTTTTGGCCATATCTCCTTAAATATGCGTCCTAGAGCGAAAAGGACTTTAATTCGTGACCACCCCCTAAAAATTGAAAAATCCACCCAAAACCCAAAAAATTTGAAATTTTTATATGAAAAACTTGTTTTGGCCATATCTCCTAAACTAAGCGTCCTAGAGCGAAAAGGACTTTAATTCGTGACTACCCCCAAAAAATTGAAAAATCCACCCAAAACCCAAAAAATTTGAAATTTTTATATGAAAAACTTGTTTTAGCCATATCTCCTTAAATATGCGTCCTAGAGCGAAAAGGACTTTAATTCGTGACCACCCCCAAAAAATTGAAAAATCCACCCAAAACTCAAAAAATTTGAAATTTTTATATGAAAAACTTGTTTTGGCCATATCTCCTAAACTAAGCGTCCTAGAGCGAAAAGGACTTTAATTCGTGACCACCCCCAAAAAATTGAAAAATCCACCCAAAACCCAAAAAATTTGAAATTTTTATATGAAAAACTTGTTTTGGCCATATCTCCTTAAATATGCGTCCTAGAGCGAAAAGGACTTTAATTCGTGACCACCCCCTACAAATTGAAAAATCCACCCAAAACCCAAAAAAATTGAAATTTTTATATGAAAAACTTGTTTTGGCCATATCTCCTTAAATATGCGTCCTAGAGCGAAAAGGACTTAATTCGTGACTACCCCCAAAAAATTGAAAAATCCACCCAAAACCAAAAAAATTTGAAATTTTTATATGAAAAACTTGTTTTAGCCATATCTCCTTAAATATGCGTCCTAGAGCGAAAAGGACTTTAATTCGTGACCACCCCCAAAAAATTGAAAAATCCACCCAAAACCCAAAACCCAAAAAATTTGAAATTTTTATATGAAAAACTCTTTTTGGCCATATCTCCTTAAATATGCGTCCTAGAGCGAAAAGGACTTTAATTCGTGACCACCCCCAAAAAATTGAAAAATCCACCCAAAACCCAAAAAATTTGAAATTTTTATATGAAAAACTTGTTTTGGCCATATCTCCTAAACTAAGCGTCCTAGAGTGAAAAGGACTTTAATTCGTGACTACCCCCAAAAAATTGAAAAATCCACCCAAAACCCAAAAAATTTGAAATTTTTATATGAAAAACTTGTTTTGGCCATATCTCCTTAAATATGCGTCCTAGAGCGAAAAGGACTTTAATTCGTGACCACCCCCAAAAAATTGAAAAATCCACACAAAACCCAAAAATTTGAAATTTTTATATGAAAAACTTGTTTTGGCCATATCTCCTTAAATATGCGTCCTAGAGGGAAAAGGACTTTAATTCGTGACCACCCCCTAAAAACTGAAAAATCCACCCAAAACCCAAAAAAATTGAAATTTTTATATGAAAAACTTGTTTTGGCCATATCTCCTAAACTAAGCGTCCTAGAGCGAAAAGGACTTTAATTCGTGACCACCCCCAAAAAATTGAAAAATCCACCCAAAACCAAAAAAATTTGAAATTTTTATATGAAAAACTTGTTTTGGCCATATCTCCTTAAATATGCGTTCTAGAGCGAAAAGGACTTTAATTCGTGACTACCCCCAAAAATTGAAAAATCCACCCAAAACCAAAAAAATTTGAAATTTTTATATGAAAAACTTGTTTTGGCCATATCTCCTTAAATATGCGTCCTAGAGCGAAAAGGACTTTAATTCGTGACCACCCCCAAAAAATTGAAAAATCCACCCAAAACCCAAAAAATTTGAAATTTTTATATGAAAAACTTGTTTTGGCCATATCTCCTTAAATATGCGTCCTAGAGCGAAAAGGACTTTAATTCGTGACCACCCCCTAAAAATTGAAAAATCCACCCAAAACCCAAAAAATTTTAAATTTTTATATGAAAAACTTGTTTTGGCCATATCTCCTAAACTAAGCGTCCTAGAGCGAAAAGGACTTTAATTCGTGACTACCCCCAAAAAATTGAAAAATCCACCCAAAATCCAAAAAATTTGAAATTTTTATATGAAAAACTTGTTTTAGCCATATCTCCTTAAATATGCGTCCTAGAGCGAAAAGGACTTTAATTCGTGACCACCCCCCAAAAAATTGAAAAATCCACCCAAAACTCAAAAAATTTGAAATTTTTATATGAAAAACTTGTTTTGGCCATATCTCCTAAACTAAGCGTCCTAGAGCGAAAAGGACTTTAATTCGTGACCACCCCCAAAAAATTGAAAAATCCACCCAAAACCCAAAAAATTTGAAATTTTTATATGAAAAACTTGTTTTGGCCATATCTCCTTAAATATGCGTCCTAGAGCGAAAAGGACTTTAATTCGTGACCACCCCCTACAAATTGAAAAATCCACCCAAAACCCAAAAAAATTGAAATTTTTATATGAAAAACTTGTTTTGGCCATATCTCCTTAAATATGCGTCCTAGAGCGAAAAGGACTTAATTCGTGACTACCCCCAAAAAATTGAAAAATCCACCCAAAACCAAAAAAATTTGAAATTTTTATATGAAAAACTTGTTTTGGCCATATCTCCTAAACTAAGCGTCCTAGAGCGAAAAGGACTTTAATTCGTGACTACCCCCAAAAAATTGAAAAATCCACTCAAAACCCAAAAAATTTGAAATTTTTATATGAAAAACTTGTTTTGGCCATATCTCCTAAACTAAGCGTCCTAGAGCGAAAAGGACTTTAATTCGTGACCACCCCCAAAAAATTGAAAAATCCACCCAAAACCCAAAAAATTTGAAATTTTTATAAGAAAAACTTGTTTTGGCCATATCTCCTTAAATATGCGTCCTAGAGCGAAAAGGACTTTAATTCGTGACTACCCCCAAAAAATTGAAAAATCCACCCAAAACCCAAAAAATTTGAAATTTTTATATGAAAAACTTGTTTTGGCCATATCTCCTAAACTAAGCGTCCTAGAGCGAAAAGGACTTTAATTCGTGACCACCCCCAAAAAATTGAAAAATCCACCCAAAACCCAAAAAATTTGAAATTTTTATATGAAAAAATTGAAAAAATTGAAAAATCCACCCAAAACACAAAAAAATTGAAATTTTTATATGAAAAACTTGTTTTGGCCATATCTCCTTAAATATGCGTCCTAGAGCGAAAAGGACTTTAATTCGTGACTACCCCCAAAAATTGAAAAATCCACCCAAAACCAAAAAAATTTGAAATTTTTATATGAAAAACTTGTTTTGGCCATATCTCCTTAAATATGCGTCCTAGAGCGAAAAGGACTTTAATTCGTGACCACCCCCAAAAAATTGAAAAATCCACCCAAAACCCAAAAAATTTGAAATTTTTATATGAAAAACTTGTTTTGGCCATATCTCCTTAAATATGCGTCCTAGAGCGAAAAGGACTTTAATTCGTGACCACCCCCTAAAAATTGAAAAATCCACCCAAAACCCAAAAAATTTGAAATTTTTATATGAAAAACTTGTTTTGGCCATATCTCCTAAACTAAGCGTCCTAGAGCGAAAAGGACTTTAATTCGTGACTACCCCCAAAAAATTGAAAAATCCACCCAAAATCCAAAAAATTTGAAATTTTTATATGAAAAACTTGTTTTAGCCATATCTCCTTAAATATGCGTCCTAGAGCGAAAAGGACTTTAATTCGTGACCACCCCCCAAAAAATTGAAAAATCCACCCAAAACTCAAAAAATTTGAAATTTTTATATGAAAAACTTGTTTTGGCCATATCTCCTAAACTAAGCGTCCTAGAGCGAAAAGGACTTTAATTCGTGACCACCCCCAAAAAATTGAAAAATCCACCCAAAACCCAAAAAATTTGAAATTTTTATATGAAAAACTTGTTTTGGCCATATCTCCTTAAATATGCGTCCTAGAGCGAAAAGGACTTTAATTCGTGACCACCCCCTACAAATTGAAAAATCCACCCAAAACCCAAAAAAATTGAAATTTTTATATGAAAAACTTGTTTTGGCCATATCTCCTTAAATATGCGTCCTAGAGCGAAAAGGACTTAATTCGTGACTACCCCCAAAAAATTGAAAAATCCACCCAAAACCAAAAAAATTTGAAATTTTTATATGAAAAACTTGTTTTGGCCATATCTCCTAAACTAAGCGTCCTAGAGCGAAAAGGACTTTAATTCGTGACTACCCCCAAAAAATTGAAAAATCCACTCAAAACCCAAAAAATTTGAAATTTTTATATGAAAAACTTGTTTTGGCCATATCTCCTAAACTAAGCGTCCTAGAGCGAAAAGGACTTTAATTCGTGACCACCCCCAAAAAATTGAAAAATCCACCCAAAACCCAAAAAATTTGAAATTTTTATAAGAAAAACTTGTTTTGGCCATATCTCCTTAAATATGCGTCCTAGAGCGAAAAGGACTTTAATTCGTGACTACCCCCAAAAAATTGAAAAATCCACCCAAAACCCAAAAAATTTGAAATTTTTATATGAAAAACTTGTTTTGGCCATATCTCCTAAACTAAGCGTCCTAGAGCGAAAAGGACTTTAATTCGTGACCACCCCCAAAAAATTGAAAAATCCACCCAAAACCCAAAAAATTTGAAATTTTTATATGAAAAAATTGAAAAAATTGAAAAATCCACCCAAAACACAAAAAAATTGAAATTTTTATATGAAAAACTTGTTTTGGCCATATCTCCTTAAATATGCGTCCTAGAGCGAAAAGGACTTTAATTCGTGACCACCCCCAAAAAATTGAAAAATCCACCCAAAACCCAAAAAATTTGAAATTTTTATATGAAAAACTTGTTTTGGCCATATCTCCTTAAATATGCGTCCTAGAGCGAAAAGGACTTTAATTCGTGACTACCCCCAAAAAATTGAAAAATCCACCCAAAACCTAAAAAATTTGAAATTTTTATATGAAAAACTTGTTTTGGCCATATCTCCTAAACTAAGCGTTCTAGAGCGAAAAGGACTTTAATTCGTGACCACCCCCAAAAAATTGAAAAATCCACTCAAAACCCAAAAAAATTGAAATTTTTATATGAAAAACTTGTTTTGGCCATATCTCCTAAACTAAGCGTCCTAGAGCGAAAAGGACTTTAATTCGTGACCACCCCCAAAAAATTGAAAAATCCACCCAAAACCCAAAAAATTTGAAATTTTTATATGAAAAACTTGTTTTGGCCATATCTCCTTAAATATGCGTCCTAGAGCGAAAAGGACTTTAATTCGTGACTACCCCCAAAAAATTGAAAAATCCACCCAAAACCTAAAAAATTTGAAATTTTTATATGAAAAACTTGTTTTGGCCATATCTCCTAAACTAAGCGTTCTAGAGCGAAAAGGACTTTAATTCGAGACCACCCCCAAAAAATTGAAAAATCCACTCAAAACCTAAAAAAATTGAAATTTTTATATGAAAAACTTGTTTTGGCCATATCTCCTTAAATATGCGTCCTAGAGCGAAAAGGACTTTAATTCGTGACCACCCCCTACAAATTGAAAAATCCACCAAAAACCCAAAAAATTTGAAATTTTTATATGAAAAACTTGTTTTGGCCATATCTCCTTAAATATGCGTCCTAGAGCGAAAAGGACTTTAATTCGTGACCACCCCCTACAAATTGAAAAATCCACCCAAAACCCAAAAAAATTGAAATTTTTATATGAAAAACTTGTTTTGGCCATATCTCCTTAAATATGCGTCCTAGAGCGAAAAGGACTTAATTCGTGACTACCCCCAAAAAATTGAAAAATCCACCCAAAACCAAAAAAATTTGAAATTTTTATATGAAAAACTTGTTTTGGCCATATCTCCTAAACTAAGCGTCCTAGAGCGAAAAGGACTTTAATTCGTGACTACCCCCAAAAAATTGAAAAATCCACTCAAAACCCAAAAAATTTGAAATTTTTATATGAAAAAATTGAAAAAATTGAAAAATCCACCCAAAACACAAAAAAATTGAAATTTTTATATGAAAAACTTGTTTTGGCCATATCTCCTAAACTAAGCGTCCTAGAGCGAAAAGGACTTTAATTCGTGACCACCCCCAAAAAATTGAAAAATCCACCCAAAACCCAAAAAATTTGAAATTTTTATAAGAAAAACTTGTTTTGGCCATATCTCCTTAAATATGCGTCCTAGAGCGAAAAGGACTTTAATTCGTGACTACCCCCAAAAAATTGAAAAATCCACCCAAAACCCAAAAAATTTGAAATTTTTATATGAAAAACTTGTTTTGGCCATATCTCCTAAACTAAGCGTCCTAGAGCGAAAAGGACTTTAATTCGTGACCACCCCCAAAAAATTGAAAAATCCACCCAAAACCCAAAAAATTTGAAATTTTTATATGAAAAAATTGAAAAAATTGAAAAATCCACCCAAAACACAAAAAAATTGAAATTTTTATATGAAAAACTTGTTTTGGCCATATCTCCTTAAATATGCGTCCTAGAGCGAAAAGGACTTTAATTCGTGACCACCCCCAAAAAATTGAAAAATCCACCCAAAACCCAAAAAATTTGAAATTTTTATATGAAAAACTTGTTTTGGCCATATCTCCTTAAATATGCGTCCTAGAGCGAAAAGGACTTTAATTCGTGACTACCCCCAAAAAATTGAAAAATCCACCCAAAACCTAAAAAATTTGAAATTTTTATATGAAAAACTTGTTTTGGCCATATCTCCTAAACTAAGCGTTCTAGAGCGAAAAGGACTTTAATTCGTGACCACCCCCAAAAAATTGAAAAATCCACTCAAAACCCAAAAAAATTGAAATTTTTATATGAAAAACTTGTTTTGGCCATATCTCCTAAACTAAGCGTCCTAGAGCGAAAAGGACTTTAATTCGTGACCACCCCCAAAAAATTGAAAAATCCACCCAAAACCCAAAAAATTTGAAATTTTTATATGAAAAACTTGTTTTGGCCATATCTCCTTAAATATGCGTCCTAGAGCGAAAAGGACTTTAATTCGTGACTACCCCCAAAAAATTGAAAAATCCACCCAAAACCTAAAAAATTTGAAATTTTTATATGAAAAACTTGTTTTGGCCATATCTCCTAAACTAAGCGTTCTAGAGCGAAAAGGACTTTAATTCGAGACCACCCCCAAAAAATTGAAAAATCCACTCAAAACCTAAAAAAATTGAAATTTTTATATGAAAAACTTGTTTTGGCCATATCTCCTTAAATATGCGTCCTAGAGCGAAAAGGACTTTAATTCGTGACCACCCCCTACAAATTGAAAAATCCACCAAAAACCCAAAAAATTTGAAATTTTTATATGAAAAACTTGTTTTGGCCATATCTCCTTAAATATGCGTCCTAGAGCGAAAAGGACTTTAATTCGTGACCACCCCCTACAAATTGAAAAATCCACCCAAAACCCAAAAAAATTGAAATTTTTATATGAAAAACTTGTTTTGGCCATATCTCCTTAAATATGCGTCCTAGAGCGAAAAGGACTTAATTCGTGACTACCCCCAAAAAATTGAAAAATCCACCCAAAACCAAAAAAATTTGAAATTTTTATATGAAAAACTTGTTTTGGCCATATCTCCTAAACTAAGCGTCCTAGAGCGAAAAGGACTTTAATTCGTGACTACCCCCAAAAAATTGAAAAATCCACTCAAAACCCAAAAAATTTGAAATTTTTATATGAAAAAATTGAAAAAATTGAAAAATCCACCCAAAACACAAAAAAATTGAAATTTTTATATGAAAAACTTGTTTTGGCCATATCTCCTAAACTAAGCGTCCTAGAGCGAAAAGGACTTTAATTCGTGACCACCCCCAAAAAATTGAAAAATCCACCCAAAACCCAAAAAATTTGAAATTTTTATAAGAAAAACTTGTTTTGGCCATATCTCCTTAAATATGCGTCCTAGAGCGAAAAGGACTTTAATTCGTGACTACCCCCAAAAAATTGAAAAATCCACCCAAAACCCAAAAAATTTGAAATTTTTATATGAAAAACTTGTTTTGGCCATATCTCCTAAACTAAGCGTCCTAGAGCGAAAAGGACTTTAATTCGTGACCACCCCCAAAAAATTGAAAAATCCACCCAAAACCCAAAAAATTTGAAATTTTTATATGAAAAAATTGAAAAAATTGAAAAATCCACCCAAAACACAAAAAAATTGAAATTTTTATATGAAAAACTTGTTTTGGCCATATCTCCTTAAATATGCGTCCTAGAGCGAAAAGGACTTTAATTCGTGACCACCCCCAAAAAATTGAAAAATCCACCCAAAACCCAAAAAATTTGAAATTTTTATATGAAAAACTTGTTTTGGCCATATCTCCTTAAATATGCGTCCTAGAGCGAAAAGGACTTTAATTCGTGACTACCCCCAAAAAATTGAAAAATCCACCCAAAACCTAAAAAATTTGAAATTTTTATATGAAAAACTTGTTTTGGCCATATCTCCTAAACTAAGCGTTCTAGAGCGAAAAGGACTTTAATTCGTGACCACCCCCAAAAAATTGAAAAATCCACTCAAAACCCAAAAAAATTGAAATTTTTATATGAAAAACTTGTTTTGGCCATATCTCCTAAACTAAGCGTCCTAGAGCGAAAAGGACTTTAATTCGTGACCACCCCCAAAAAATTGAAAAATCCACCCAAAACCCAAAAAATTTGAAATTTTTATATGAAAAACTTGTTTTGGCCATATCTCCTTAAATATGCGTCCTAGAGCGAAAAGGACTTTAATTCGTGACTACCCCCAAAAAATTGAAAAATCCACCCAAAACCTAAAAAATTTGAAATTTTTATATGAAAAACTTGTTTTGGCCATATCTCCTAAACTAAGCGTTCTAGAGCGAAAAGGACTTTAATTCGAGACCACCCCCAAAAAATTGAAAAATCCACTCAAAACCTAAAAAAATTGAAATTTTTATATGAAAAACTTGTTTTGGCCATATCTCCTTAAATATGCGTCCTAGAGCGAAAAGGACTTTAATTCGTGACCACCCCCAAAAAATTGAAAAATCCACACAAAACCCAAAAATTTGAAATTTTTATATGAAAAACTTGTTTTGGCCATATCTCCTTAAATATGCGTCCTAGAGGGAAAAGGACTTTAATTCGTGACCACCCCCTAAAAATTGAAAAATCCACCCAAAACCCAAAAAATTTGAAATTTTTATATGAAAAACTTGTTTTGGCCATATCTCCTAAACTAAGCGTCCTAGAGCGAAAAGGACTTTAATTCGTGACTACCCCCAAAAAATTGAAAAATCCACCCAAAACCCAAAAAATTTGAAATTTTTATATGAAAAACTTGTTTTAGCCATATCTCCTTAAATATGCGTCCTAGAGCGAAAAGGGCTTTAATTCGTGACCACCCCCAAAAAATTGAAAAATCCACCCAAAACCCAAAAAATTTGAAATTTTTATATGAAAAACTTGTTTTGGCCATATCTCCTTAAATATGCGTCCTAGAGCGAAAAGGACTTTAATTCGTGACCACCCCCTACAAATTGAAAAATCCACCCAAAACCCAAAAAAATTGAAATTTTTATATGAAAAACTTGTTTTGGCCATATCTCCTTAAATATGCGTCCTAGAGCGAAAAGGACTTTAATTCGTGACTACCCCCAAAAAATTGAAAAATCCACCCAAAACCAAAAAAATTTGAAATTTTTATATGAAAAACTTGTTTTGGCCATATCTCCTAAACTAAGCGTCCTAGAGCGAAAAGGACTTTAATTCGTGACTACCCCCAAAAAATTGAAAAATCCACTCAAAACCCAAAAAATTTGAAATTTTTATATGAAAAACTTGTTTTGGCCATATCTCCTAAACTAAGCGTCCTAGAGCGAAAAGGACTTTAATTCGTGACCACCCCCAAAAAATTGAAAAATCCACCCAAAACCCAAAAAATTTGAAATTTTTATAAGAAAAACTTGTTTTGGCCATATCTCCTTAAATATGCGTCCTAGAGCGAAAAGGACTTTAATTCGTGACTACCCCCAAAAAATTGAAAAATCCACCCAAAACCCAAAAAATTTGAAATTTTTATATGAAAAACTTGTTTTGGCCATATCTCCTAAACTAAGCGTCCTAGAGCGAAAAGGACTTTAATTCGTGACCACCCCCAAAAAATTGAAAAATCCACCCAAAACCCAAAAAATTTGAAATTTTTATATGAAAAAATTGAAAAAATTGAAAAATCCACCCAAAACACAAAAAAATTGAAATTTTTATATGAAAAACTTGTTTTGGCCATATCTCCTTAAATATGCGTCCTAGAGCGAAAAGGACTTTAATTCGTGACCACCCCCAAAAAATTGAAAAATCCACCCAAAACCCAAAAAATTTGAAATTTTTATATGAAAAACTTGTTTTGGCCATATCTCCTTAAATATGCGTCCTAGAGCGAAAAGGACTTTAATTCGTGACTACCCCCAAAAAATTGAAAAATCCACCCAAAACCTAAAAAATTTGAAATTTTTATATGAAAAACTTGTTTTGGCCATATCTCCTAAACTAAGCGTTCCAGAGCGAAAAGGACTTTAATTCGTGACCACCCCCAAAAAATTGAAAAATCCACTCAAAACCTAAAAAAATTGAAATTTTTATATGAAAAACTTGTTTTGGCCATATCTCCTTAAATATGCGTCCTAGAGCGAAAAGGACTTTAATTCGTGACCACCCCCAAAAAATTGAAAAATCCACACAAAACCCAAAAATTTGAAATTTTTATATGAAAAACTTGTTTTGGCCATATCTCCTTAAATATGCGTCCTAGAGCGAAAAGGACCTTAATTCGTGACTACCCCCAAACAATTGAAAAATCCACCCAAAACCCAAAAAATTTGAAATTTTTATATGAAAAACTTGTTTTGGCCATATCTCCTTAAATATGCGTCCTAGAGCGAAAAGGACTTTAATTCGTGACCACCCCCTACAAATTGAAAAATCCACCCAAAACCCAAAAAAATTGAAATTTTTATATGAAAAACTTGTTTTGGCCATATCTCCTAAACTAAGCGTCCTAGAGCGAAAAGGACTTTAATTCGTGACCACCCCCAAAAAATTGAAAAATCCACCCAAAACCCAAAAAATTTGAAATTTTTATATGAAAAAATTGAAAAATCCACCCAAAACCCAAAAAAATTGAAATTTTTATATGAAAAACTTGTTTTGGCCATATCTCCTTAAATATGCGTCCTAGAGCGAAAAGGACTTTAATTCGTGACTACCCCCAAAAAATTGAAAAATCCACCCAAAACCTAAAAAATTTGAAATTTTTATATGAAAAACTTGTTTTGGCCATATCTCCTAAACTAAGCGTTCTAGAGCGAAAAGGACTTTAATTCGTGACCACCCCCAAAAAATTGAAAAATCCACTCAAAACCTAAAAAAATTGAAATTTTTATATGAAAAACTTGTTTTGGCCATATCTCCTTAAATATGCGTCCTAGAGCGAAAAGGACTTTAATTCGTGACCACCCCCTACAAATTGAAAAATCCACCCAAAACCCAAAAAAATTGAAATTTTTATATGAAAAACTTGTTTTGGCCATATCTCCTAAACTAAGCGTCCTAGAGCGAAAAGGACTTTAATTCGTGACCACCCCCAAAAAATTGAAAAATCCACCCAAAACCCAAAAAATTTGAAATTTTTATATGAAAAAATTGAAAAATCCACCCAAAACCCAAAAAAATTGAAATTTTTATATGAAAAACTTGTTTTGGCCATATCTCCTTAAATATGTGTCCTAGAGCGAAAAGGACTTTAATTCGTGACTACCCCCAAAAAATTGAAAAATCCACCCAAAACCCAAAAAATTTGAAATTTTTATATGAAAAACTTGTTTTGGCCATATCTCCTTAAATATGCGTCCTAGAGCGAAAAGGACCTTAATTCGTGACTACCCCCAAACAATTGAAAAATCCACCCAAAACCCAAAAAATTTGAAATTTTTATATGAAAAACTTGTTTTGGCCATATCTCCTTAAATATGCGTCCTAGAGCGAAAAGGACTTTAATTCGTGACCACCCCCTACAAATTGAAAAATCCACCCAAAACCCAAAAAAATTGAAATTTTTATATGAAAAACTTGTTTTGGCCATATCTCCTAAACTAAGCGTCCTAGAGCGAAAAGGACTTTAATTCGTGACCACCCCCAAAAAATTGAAAAATCCACCCAAAACCCAAAAAATTTGAAATTTTTATATGAAAAAATTGAAAAATCCACCCAAAACCCAAAAAAATTGAAATTTTTATATGAAAAACTTGTTTTGGCCATATCTCCTTAAATATGCGTCCTAGAGCGAAAAGGACTTTAATTCGTGACCACCCCCAAAAAATTGAAAAATCCACCCAAAACCAAAAAAATTTGAAATTTTTATATGAAAAACTTGTTTTGGCCATATCTCCTTAAATATGCGTTCTAGAGCGAAAAGGACTTTAATTCGTGACCACCCCCAAAAAATTGAAAAATCCACCCAAAACCAAAAAAATTTGAAATTTTTATATGAAAAACTTGTTTTGGCCATATCTCCTTAAATATGCGTCCTAGAGCGAAAAGGACTTTAATTCGTGACCACCCCCAAAAAATTGAAAAATCCACCCAAAACCCAAAAAATTTGAAATTTTTATATGAAAAACTTGTTTTGGCCATATCTCCTTAAATATGCGTCCTAGAGCGAAAAGGACTTTAATTCGTGACCACCCCCTAAAAATTGAAAAATCCACCCAAAACCCAAAAAATTTGAAATTTTTATATGAAAAACTTGTTTTGGCCATATCTCCTAAACTAAGCGTCCTAGAGCGAAAAGGACTTTAATTCGTGACTACCCCCAAAAAATTGAAAAATCCACCCAAAACCCAAAAAATTTGAAATTTTTATATGAAAAACTTGTTTTAGCCATATCTCCTTAAATATGCGTCCTAGAGCGAAAAGGACTTTAATTCGTGACCACCCCCAAAAAATTGAAAAATCCACCCAAAACCCAAAAAATTTGAAATTTTTATATGAAAAACTTGTTTTGGCCATATCTCCTTAAATATGCGTCCTAGAGCGAAAAGGACTTTAATTCGTGACCACCCCCTACAAATTGAAAAATCCACCCAAAACCCAAAAAAATTGAAATTTTTATATGAAAAACTTGTTTTGGCCATATCTCCTTAAATATGCGTCCTAGAGCGAAAAGGACTTTAATTCGTGACTACCCCCAAAAAATTGAAAAATCCACCCAAAACCAAAAAAATTTGAAATTTTTATATGAAAAACTTGTTTTGGCCATATCTCCTAAACTAAGCGTCCTAGAGCGAAAAGGACTTTAATTCGTGACTACCCCCAAAAAATTGAAAAATCCACTCAAAACCCAAAAAATTTGAAATTTTTATATGAAAAACTTGTTTTGGCCATATCTCCTAAACTAAGCGTCCTAGAGCGAAAAGGACTTTAATTCGTGACCACCCCCAAAAAATTGAAAAATCCACCCAAAACCCAAAAAATTTGAAATTTTTATAAGAAAAACTTGTTTTGGCCATATCTCCTTAAATATGCGTCCTAGAGCGAAAAGGACTTTAATTCGTGACTACCCCCAAAAAATTGAAAAATCCACCCAAAACCCAAAAAATTTGAAATTTTTATATGAAAAACTTGTTTTGGCCATATCTCCTAAACTAAGCGTCCTAGAGCGAAAAGGACTTTAATTCGTGACCACCCCCAAAAAATTGAAAAATCCACCCAAAACCCAAAAAATTTGAAATTTTTATATGAAAAAATTGAAAAAATTGAAAAATCCACCCAAAACACAAAAAAATTGAAATTTTTATATGAAAAACTTGTTTTGGCCATATCTCCTTAAATATGCGTCCTAGAGCGAAAAGGACTTTAATTCGTGACCACCCCCAAAAAATTGAAAAATCCACCCAAAACCCAAAAAATTTGAAATTTTTATATGAAAAACTTGTTTTGGCCATATCTCCTTAAATATGCGTCCTAGAGCGAAAAGGACTTTAATTCGTGACTACCCCAAAAAAATTGAAAAATCCACCCAAAACCTAAAAAATTTGAAATTTTTATATGAAAAACTTGTTTTGGCCATATCTCCTAAACTAAGCGTTCTAGAGCGAAAAGGACTTTAATTCGTGACCACCCCCAAAAAATTGAAAAATCCACTCAAAACCTAAAAAAATTGAAATTTTTATATGAAAAACTTGTTTTGGCCATATCTCCTTAAATATGCGTCCTAGAGCGAAAAGGACTTTAATTCGTGACCACCCCCAAAAAATTGAAAAATCCACACAAAACCCAAAAATTTGAAATTTTTATATGAAAAACTTGTTTTGGCCATATCTCCTTAAATATGCGTCCTAGAGGGAAAAGGACTTTAATTCGTGACCACCCCCTAAAAATTGAAAAATCCACCCAAAACCCAAAAAAATTGAAATTTTTATATGAAAAACTTGTTTTGGCCATATCTCCTAAACTAAGCGTCCTAGAGCGAAAAGGACTTTAATTCGTGACCACCCCCAAAAAATTGAAAAATCCACCCAAAACCAAAAAAATTTGAAATTTTTATATGAAAAACTTGTTTTGGCCATATCTCCTTAAATATGCGTTCTAGAGCGAAAAGGACTTTAATTCGTGACTACCCCCAAAAAATTGAAAATTCCACCCAAAACCAAAAAAATTTGAAATTTTTATATGAAAAACTTGTTTTGGCCATATCTCCTTAAATATGCGTCCTAGAGCGAAAAGGACTTTAATTCGTGACCACCCCCAAAAAATTGAAAAATCCACCCAAAACCCAAAAAATTTGAAATTTTTATATGAAAAACTTGTTTTGGCCATATCTCCTTAAATATGCGTCCAAGAGCGAAAAGGACTTTAATTCGTGACCACCCCCTAAAAATTGAAAAATCCACCCAAAACCCAAAAAAATTGAAATTTTTATATGAAAAACTTGTTTTGGCCATATCTCCTAAACTAAGCGTCCTAGAGCGAAAAGGACTTTAATTCGTGACTACCCCCAAAAAATTGAAAAATCCACCCAAAACCCAAAAAATTTGAAATTTTTATATGAAAAACTTGTTTTGGCCATATCTCCTTAAATATGCGTCCTAGAGCGAAAAGGACCTTAATTCGTGACTACCCCCAAACAATTGAAAAATCCACCCAAAACCCAAAAAATTTGAAATTTTTATATGAAAAACTTGTTTTGGCCATATCTCCTTAAATATGCGTCCTAGAGCGAAAAGGACTTTAATTCGTGACCACCCCCTACAAATTGAAAAATCCACCCAAAACCCAAAAAAATTGAAATTTTTATATGAAAAACTTGTTTTGGCCATATCTCCTAAACTAAGCGTCCTAGAGCGAAAAGGACTTTAATTCGTGACCACCCCCAAAAAATTGAAAAATCCACCCAAAACCCAAAAAATTTGAAATTTTTATATGAAAAAATTGAAAAATCCACCCAAAACCCAAAAAAATTGAAATTTTTATATGAAAAACTTGTTTTGGCCATATCTCCTTAAATATGCGTCCTAGAGCGAAAAGGACTTTAATTCGTGACCACCCCCAAAAAATTGAAAAATCCACCCAAAACCTAAAAAATTTGAAATTTTTATATGAAAAACTTGTTTTGGCCATATCTCCTAAACTAAGCGTTCTAGAGCGAAAAGGACTTTAATTCGTGACCACCCCCAAAAAATTGAAAAATCCACTCAAAACCTAAAAAAATTGAAATTTTTATATGAAAAACTTGTTTTGGCCATATCTCCTTAAATATGCGTCCTAGAGCGAAAAGGACTTTAATTCGTGACCACCCCCAAAAAATTGAAAAATCCACACAAAACCCAAAAATTTGAAATTTTTATATGAAAAACTTGTTTTGGCCATATCTCCTTAAATATGCGTCCTAGAGGGAAAAGGACTTTAATTCGTGACCACCCCCTAAAAATTGAAAAATCCACCCAAAACTCAAAAAAATTGAAATTTTTATATGAAAAACTTGTTTTGGCCATATCTCCTAAACTAAGCGTCCTAGAGCGAAAAGGACTTTAATTCGTGACTACCCCCAAAAAATGGAAAAATCCACCCAAAACCAAAAAAATTTGAAATTTTTATATGAAAAACTTGTTTTGGCCATATCTCCTTAAATATGCGTTCTAGAGCGAAAAAGACTTTAATTCGTGACTACCCCCAAAAAATTGAAAAATCCACCCAAAACCAAAAAAATTTGAAATTTTTATATGAAAAACTTGTTTTGGCCATATCTCCTTAAATATGCGTCCTAGAGCGAAAAGGACTTTAATTCGTGACCACCCCCAAAAAATTGAAAAATCCACCCAAAACCCAAAAAATTTGAAATTTTTATATGAAAAACTTGTTTTGGCCATATCTCCTTAAATATGCGTCCTAGAGCGAAAAGGACTTTAATTCGTGACCACCCCCTACAAATTGAAAAATCCACCCAAAACCCAAAAAAATTGAAATTTTTATATGAAAAACTTGTTTTGGCCATATCTCCTAAACTAAGCGTCCTAGAGCGAAAAGGACTTTAATTCGTGACTACCCCCAAAAAATTGAAAAATCCACCCAAAACCCAAAAAATTTGAAATTTTTATATGAAAAACTTGTTTTGGCCATATCTCCTTAAATATGCGTCCTAGAGCGAAAAGGACTTTAATTCGTGACCACCCCCAAAAAATTGAAAAATCCACCCAAAACCCAAAAAATTTGAAATTTTTATATGAAAAACTTGTTTTGGCCATATCTCCTTAAATATGCGTCCTAGATCGAAAAGGACTTTAATTCGTGACCACCCCCTACAAATTGAAAAATCCACCCAAAACCCAAAAAAATTGAAATTTTTATATGAAAAACTTGTTTTGGCCATATCTCCTAAACTAAGCGTCCTAGAGCGAAAAGGACTTTAATACGTGACCACCCCCAAAAAATTGAAAAATCCACCCAAAACCCAAAAAATTTGAAATTTTTATATGAAAAAATTGAAAAATCCACCCAAAACCCAAAAAAATTGAAATTTTTATATGAAAAACTTGTTTTGGCCATATCTCCTTAAATATGCGTCCTAGAGCGAAAAGGACTTTAATTCGTGACCACCCCCAAAAAATTGAAAAATCCACCCAAAACCCAAAAAATTTGAAATTTTTATATGAAAAACTTGTTTTGGCCATATCTCCTTAAATATGCGTCCTAGAGCGAAAAGGACTTTAATTCGTGACTACCCCCAAAAAATTGAAAAATCCACCCAAAATCTAAAAAATTTGAAATTTTTATATGAAAAACTTGTTTTGGCCATATCTCCTAAACTAAGCGTTCTAGAGCGAAAAGGACTTTAATTCGTGACCACCCCCAAAAAATTGAAAAATCCACCCAAAACCCAAAAAATTTGAAATTTTTATATGAAAAACTTGTTTTGGCCATATCTCCTTAAATATGCGTCCTAGAGCGAAAAGGACTTTAATTCGTGACTACCCCCAAAAAATTGAAAAATCCACCCAAAACCTAAAAAATTTGAAATTTTTATATGAAAAACTTGTTTTGGCCATATCTCCTAAACTAAGCGTTCTAGAGCGAAAAGGACTTTAATTCGTGACCACCCCCAAAAAATTGAAAAATCCACTCAAAACCTAAAAAAATTGAAATTTTTATATGAAAAACTTGTTTTGGCCATATCTCCTTAAATATGCGTCCTAGAGCGAAAAGGACTTTAATTCGTGACCACCCCCAAAAAATTGAAAAATCCACACAAAACCCAAAAATTTGAAATTTTTATATGAAAAACTTGTTTTGGCCATATCTCCTTAAATATGCGTCCTAGAGGGAAAAGGACTTTAATTCGTGACCACCCCCTAAAAATTGAAAAATCCACCCAAAACCCAAAAAAATTGAAATTTTTATATGAAAAACTTATTTTGGCCACATCTCCTAAACTAAGCGTCCTAGAGCGAAAAGGACTTTAATTCGTGACCACCCCCAAAAAATTGAAAAATCCACCCAAAACCAAAAAAATTTGAAATTTTTATATGAAAAACTTGTTTTGGCCATATCTCCTTAAATATGCGTTCTAGAGCGAAAAGGACTTTAATTCGTGACTACCCCCAAAAAATTGAAAAATCCACCCAAAACCAAAAAAATTTGAAATTTTTATATGAAAAACTTGTTTTGGCCATATCTCCTTAAATATGCGTCCTAGAGCGAAAAGGACTTTAATTCGTGACCACCCCCAAAAAATTGAAAAATCCACCCAAAACCCAAAAAATTTGAAATTTTTATATGAAAAACTTGTTTTGGCCATATCTCCTTAAATATGCGTCCTAGAGCGAAAAGGACTTTAATTCGTGACCACCCCCTAAAAATTGAAAAATCCACCCAAAACCCAAAAAAATTGAAATTTTTATATGAAAAACTTGTTTTGGCCATATCTCCTAAACTAAGCGTCCTAGAGCGAAAAGGACTTTAATTCGTGACCACCCCCAAAAAATTGAAAAATCCACCCAAAACCCAAAAAATTTGAAATTTTTATATGAAAAACTTGTTTTGGCCATATCTCCTTAAATATGCGTCCTAGAGCGAAAAGGACTTTAATTCGTGACCACCCCCAAAAAATTGAAAAATCCACCCAAAACCCAAAAAATTTGAAATTTTTATATGAAAAACTTGTTTTGGCCATATCTCCTTAAATATGCGTCCTAGAGCGAAAAGGACTTTAATTCGTGACCACCCCCAAAAAATTGAAAAATCCACCCAAAACCCAAAAAATTTGAAATTTTTATATGAAAAACTTGTTTTGGCCATATCTCCTTAAATATGCGTCCTAGAGCGAAAAGGACTTTAATTCGTGGCCACCCCCTAAAAATTGAAAAATCCACCCAAAACCCAAAAAATTTGAAATTTTTATATGAAAAACTTGTTTTGGCCATATCTCCTAAACTAAGCGTCCTAGAGCGAAAAGGACTTTAATTCGTGACTACCCCCAAAAAATTGAAAAATCCACCCAAAACCCAAAAAATTTGAAATTTTTATATGAAAAACTTGTTTTGGCCATATCTCCTTAAATATGCGTCCTAGAGCGAAAAGGACTTTAATTCGTGACCACCCCCTACAAATTGAAAAATCCACCCAAAACCCAAAAAAATTGAAATTTTTATATGAAAAACTTGTTTTGGCCATATCTCCTAAACTAAGCGTCCTAGAGCGAAAAGGACTTTAATTCGTGACCACCCCCAAAAAATTGAAAAATCCACCCAAAACCCAAAAAATTTGAAATTTTTATATGAAAAACTTGTTTTGGCCATATCTCCTTAAATATGCGTCCTAGAGCGAAAAGGACTTTAATTCGTGACTACCCCCAAAAAATTGAAAAATCCACCCAAAACCAAAAAAATTTGAAATTTTTATATGAAAAACTTGTTTTGGCCATATCTCCTTAAATATGCGTCCTAGAGCGAAAAGGACTTTAATTCGTGACCACCCCCAAAAAATTGAAAAATCCACCCAAAACCCAAAAAATTTGAAATTTTTATATGAAAAACTTGTTTTGGCCATATCTCCTTAAATATGCGTCCTAGAGCGAAAAGGACTTTAATTCGTGACCACCCCCTAAAAATTGAAAAATCCACCCAAAACCCAAAAAATTTGAAATTTTTATATGAAAAACTTGTTTTGGCCATATCTCCTAAACTAAGCGTCCTAGAGCGAAAAGGACTTTAATTCGTGACTACCCCCAAAAAATTGAAAAATCCACCCAAAACCCAAAAAATTTGAAATTTTTATATGAAAAACTTGTTTTGGCCATATCTCCTAAACTAAGCGTCCTAGAGCGAAAAGGACTTTAATTCGTGACCACCCCCAAAAAATTGAAAAATCCACCCAAAACCAAAAAAATTTGAAATTTTTATATGAAAAACTTGTTTTGGCCATATCTCCTTAAATATGCGTCCTAGAGCGAAAAGGACTTTAATTCGTGACCACCCCCAAAAAATTGAAAAATCCACCCAAAACCCAAAAAATTTGAAATTTTTATAAGAAAAACTTGTTTTGGCCATATCTCCTTAAATATGCGTCCTAGAGCGAAAAGGACTTTAATTCGTGACTACCCCCAAAAAATTGAAAAATCCACCCAAAACCCAAAAAATTTGAAATTTTTATATGAAAAACTTGTTTTGGCCATATCTCCTAAACTAAGCGTCCTAGAGCGAAAAGGACTTTAATTCGTGACCACCCCCAAAAAATTGAAAAATCCACCCAAAACCAAAAAAATTTGAAATTTTTATATGAAAAACTTGTTTTGGCCATATCTCCTTAAATATGCGTCCTAGAGCGAAAAGGACTTTAATTCGTGACTACCCCCAAAAAATTGAAAAATCCACCCAAAACCAAAAAAATTTGAAATTTTTATATGAAAAACTTGTTTTGGCCATATCTCCTTAAATATGCGTCCTAGAGCGAAAAGGACTTTAATTCGTGACCACCCCCAAAAAAATGAAAAATCCACCCAAAACCCAAAAAATTTGAAATTTTTATATGAAAAACTTGTTTTGGCCATATCTCCTTAAATATGCGTCCTAGAGCGAAAAGGACTTTAATTCGTGACCACCCCCTAAAAATTGAAAAATCCACCCAAAACCCAAAAAAATTGAAATTTTTATATGAAAAACTTGTTTTGGTCATATCTCCTAAACTAAGCGTCCTAGAGCGAAAAGGACTTTAATTCGTGACTACCCCCAAAAAATTGAAAAATCCACCCAAAACCCAAAAAATTTGAAATTTTTATATGAAAAACTTGTTTTAGCCATATCTCCTTAAATATGCGTCCTAGAGCGAAAAGGACTTTAATTCGTGACCACCCCCAAAAAATTGAAAAATCCACCCAAAACCCAAAAAATTTGAAATTTTTATATGAAAAACTTGTTTTGGCCATATCTCCTTAAATATGCGTCCTAGAGCGAAAAGGACTTTAATTCGTGACCACCCCCTACAAATTGAAAAATCCACCCAAAACCCAAAAAAATTGAAATTTTTATATGAAAAACTTGTTTTGGCCATATCTCCTAAACTAAGCGTCCTAGAGCGAAAAGGACTTTAATTCGTGACCACCCCCAAAAAATTGAAAAATCCACCCAAAACCCAAAAAATTTGAAATTTTTATATGAAAAACTTGTTTTAGCCATATCTCCTTAAATATGCGTCCTAGAGCGAAAAGGACTTTAATTCGTGACCACCCCCAAAAAATTGAAAAATCCACCCAAAACCCAAAAAATTTGAAATTTTTATATGAAAAACTTGTTTTGGCCATATCTCCTTAAATATGCGTCCTAGAGCGAAAAGGACTTTAATTCGTGACCACCCCCTACAAATTGAAAAATCCACCCAAAACCCAAAAAAATTGAAATTTTTATATGAAAAACTTGTTTTGGCCATATCTCCTAAACTAAGCGTCCTAGAGCGAAAAGGACTTTAATTCGTGACCACCCCCAAAAAATTGAAAAATCCACCCAAAACCCAAAAAATTTGAAATTTTTATATGAAAAAATTGAAAAAATTGAAAAATCCACCCAAAACCCAAAAAATTTGAAATTTTTATATGAAAAACTTGTTTTGGCCATATCTCCTTAAATATGCGTCCTAGAGCGAAAAGGACTTTAATTCGTGACTACCCCCAAAAAATTGAAAAATCCACCCAAAACCTAAAAAATTTGAAATTTTTATATGAAAAACTTGTTTTGGCCATATCTCCTAAACTAAGCGTTCTAGAGCGAAAAGGACTTTAATTCGTGACCACCCCCAAAAAATTGAAAAATCCACTCAAAACCTAAAAAAATTGAAATTTTTATATGAAAAACTTGTTTTGGCCATATCTCCTAAACTAAGCGTCCTAGAGCGAAAAGGACTTTAATTCGTGACCACCCCCAAAAAATTGAAAAATCCACCCAAAACCCAAAAAATTTGAAATTTTTATATGAAAAACTTGTTTTGGCCATATCTCCTTAAATATGCGTCCTAGAGCGAAAAGGACTTTAATTCGTGACTACCCCCAAAAAATTGAAAAATCCACCCAAAACCAAAAAAATTTGAAATTTTTATATGAAAAAATTGTTTTGGCCATATCTCCTTAAATATGCGTCCTAGAGCGAAAAGGACTTTAATTCGTGACCACCCCCAAAAAATTGAAAAATCCACCCAAAACCAAAAAAATTTGAAATTTTTATATGAAAAACTTGTTTTGGCCATATCTCCTTAAATATGCGTCCTAGAGCGAAAAGGACTTTAATTCGTGACTACCCCCAAAAAATTGAAAAATCCACCCAAAACCAAAAAAATTTGAAATTTTTATAAGAAAAACTTGTTTTGGCCATATCTCCTTAAATATGCGTCCTAGAGCGAAAAGGACTTTAATTCGTGACCACCCCCAAAAAATTGAAAAATCCACCCAAAACCCAAAAAATTTGAAATTTTTATATGAAAAACTTGTTTTGGCCATATCTCCTTAAATATGCGTCCTAGAGCGAAAAGGACTTTAATTCGTGACCACACCCTAAAAATTGAAAAATCCACCCAAAACCCAAAAAATTTGAAATTTTTATATGAAAAACTTGTTTTGGCCATATCTCCTAAACTAAGCGTCCTAGAGCGAAAAGGACTTTAATTCGTGACTACCCCCAAAAAATTGAAAAATCCACCCAAAACCCAAAAAATTTGAAATTTTTATATGAAAAACTTGTTTTGGCCATATCTCCTTAAATATGCGTCCTAGAGCGAAAAGGACTTTAATTCGTGACTACCCCCAAAAAATTGAAAAATCCACCCAAAACCCAAAAAATTTGAAATTTTTATAAGAAAAACTTGTTTTGGCCATATCTCCTTAAATATGCGTCCTAGAGCGAAAAGGACTTTAATTCGTGACCACCCCCAAAAAATTGAAAAATCCACCCAAAACCAAAAAAATTTGAAATTTTTATATGAAAAACTTGTTTTGGCCATATCTCCTTAAATATGCGTCCTAGAGCGAAAAGGACTTTAATTCGTGACCACCCCCTAAAAATTGAAAAATCCACCCAAAACCCAAAAAATTTGAAATTTTTATATGAAAAACTTGTTTTGGCCATATCTCCTAAACTAAGCGTCCTAGAGCGAAAAGGACTTTAATTCGTGACTACCCCCAAAAAATTGAAAAATCCACCCAAAACCCAAAAAATTTGAAATTTTTATATGAAAAACTTGTTTTGGCCATATCTTCTTAAATATGCGTCCTAGAGCGAAAAGGACTTTAATTCGTGACCACCCCCAAACAATTGAAAAATCCACCCAAAACCCAAAAAATTTGAAATTTTTATAAGAAAAACTTGTTTTGGCCATATCTCCTTAAATATGCGTCCTAGAGCGAAAAGGACTTTAATTCGTGACTACCCCCAAAAAATTGAAAAATCCACCCAAAACCCAAAAAATTTGAAATTTTTATATGAAAAACTTGTTTTGGCCATATCTCCTAAACTAAGCGTCCTAGAGCGAAAAGGACTTTAATTCGTGACCACCCCCAAAAAAATTGAAAAATCCACCCAAAACCAAAAAAATTTGAAATTTTTATATGAAAAACTTGTTTTGGCCATATCTCCTTAAATATGCGTCCTAGAGCGAAAAGGACTTTAATTCGTGACTACCCCCAAAAAATTGAAAAATCCACCCAAAACCAAAAAAATTTGAAATTTTTATAAGAAAAACTTGTTTTGGTCATATCTCCTTAAATATGCGTCCTAGAGCGAAAAGGACTTTAATTCGTGACCACCCCCAAAAAATTGAAAAATCCACCCAAAACCCAAAAAATTTGAAATTTTTATATGAAAAACTTGTTTTGGCCATATCTCCTTAAATATGCGTCCTAGAGCGAAAAGGACTTTAATTCGTGACCACCCCCTAAAAATTGACAAATCCACCCAAAACCCAAAAAATTTGAAATTTTTATATGAAAAACTTGTTTTGGCCATATCTCCTAAACTAAGCGTCCTAGAGCGAAAAGGACTTTAATTCGTGACTACCCCCAAAAAATTGAAAAATCCACCCAAAACCCAAAAAATTTGAAATTTTTATATGAAAAACTTGTTTTGGCCATATCTCCTTAAATATGCGTCCTAGAGCGAAAAGGACTTTAATTCGTGACCACCCCCAAAAAATTGAAAAATCCACCCAAAACCCAAAAAATTTGAAATTTTTATATGAAAAACTTGTTTTGGCCATATCTCCTTAAATATGCGTCCTAGAGCGAAAAGGACTTTAATTCGTGACCACCCCCTACAAATTGAAAAATCCACCCAAAACCCAAAAAAATTGAAATTTTTATATGAAAAACTTGTTTTGGCCATATCTCCTTAAATATGCGTCCTAGAGCGAAAAGGACTTTAATTCGTGACTACCCCCAAAAAATTGAAAAATCCACCCAAAACCAAAAAAATTTGAAATTTTTATATGAAAAACTTGTTTTGGCCATATCTCCTTAAATATGCGTCCTAGAGCGAAAAGGACTTTAATTCGTGACCACCCCCAAAAAATTGAAAAATCCACCCAAAACCCAAAAAATTTGAATTTTTTATATGAAAAACTTGTTTTGGCCATATCTCCTTAAATATGCGTCCTAGAGCGAAAAGGACTTTAATTCGTGACCACCCCCTAAAAATTGAAAAATCCACCCAAAACCCAAAAAATTTGAAATTTTTATATGAAAAACTTGTTTTGGCCATATCTCCTAAACTAAGCGTCCTAGAGCGAAAAGGACTTTAATTCGTGACTACCCCCAAAAAATTGAAAAATCCACCCAAAACCCAAAAAATTTGAAATTTTTATATGAAAAACTTGTTTTGGCCATATCTCCTAAACTAAGCGTCCTAGAGCGAAAAGGACTTTAATTCGTGACCACCCCCAAAAAATTGAAAAATCCACCCAAAACCCAAAAAATTTGAAATTCTTATAAGAAAAACTTGTTTTGGCCATATCTCCTTAAATATGCGTCCTAGAGCGAAAAGGACTTTAATTCGTGACTACCCCCAAAAAATTGAAAAATCCACCCAAAACCCAAAAAATTTGAAATTTTTATATGAAAAACTTGTTTTGGCCATATCTCCTAAACTAAGCGTCCTAGAGCGAAAAGGACTTTAATTCGTGACCACCCCCAAAAAATTGAAAAATCCACCCAAAACCCAAAAAATTTGAAATTTTTATATGAAAAAATTGAAAAAATTGAAAAATCCACCCAAAACCCAAAAAATTTGAAATTTTTATAAGAAAAACTTGTTTTGGCCATATCTCCTTAAATATGCGTCCTAGAGCGAAAAGGACTTTAATTCGTGACCACCCCCAAAAAATTGAAAAATCCACCCAAAACCCAAAAAATTTGAAATTTTTATATGAAAAACTTGTTTTGGCCATATCTCCTTAAATATGCGTCCTAGAGCGAAAAGGACTTTAATTCGTGACTACCCCCAAAAAATTGAAAAATCCACCCAAAACCTAAAAAATTTGAAATTTTTATATGAAAAACTTGTTTTGGCCATATCTCCTAAACTAAGCGTTCTAGAGCGAAAAGGACTTTAATTCGTGACCACCCCCAAAAAATTGAAAAATCCACTCAAAACCTAAAAAAATTGAAATTTTTATATGAAAAACTTGTTTTGGCCATATCTCCTTAAATATGCGTCCTAGAGCGAAAAGGACTTTAATTCGTGACCACCCCCAAAAAATTGAAAAATCCACACAAAACCCAAAAATTTGAAATTTTTATATGAAAAACTTGTTTTGGCCATATCTCCTTAAATATGCGTCCTAGAGGGAAAAGGACTTTAATTCGTGACCACCCCCTAAAAATTGAAAAATCCACCCAAAACCCAAAAAAATTGAAATTTTTATATGAAAAACTTGTTTTGGCCATATCTCCTAAACTAAGCGTCCTAGAGCGAAAAGGACTTTAATTCGTGACCACCCCCAAAAAATTGAAAAATCCACCCAAAACCAAAAAAATTTGAAATTTTTATATGAAAAACTTGTTTTGGCCATATCTCCTTAAATATGCGTCCTAGAGCGAAAAGGACTTTAATTCGTGACTACCCCCAAAAAATTGAAAAATCCACCCAAAACCAAAAAAATTTGAAATTTTTATATGAAAAACTTGTTTTGGCCATATCTCCTTAAATATGCGTCCTAGAGCGAAAAGGACTTTAATTCGTGACCACCCCCAAAAAATTGAAAAATCCACCCAAAACCCAAAAAATTTGAAATTTTTATATGAAAAACTTGTTTTGGCCATATCTCCTTAAATATGCGTCCTAGAGCGAAAAGGACTTTAATTCGTGACCACCCCCTAAAAATTGAAAAATCCACCCAAAACCCAAAAAATTTGAAATTTTTATATGAAAAACTTGTTTTGGCCATATCTCCTAAACTAAGCGTCCTAGAGCGAAAAGGACTTTAATTCGTGACTACCCCCAAAAAATTGAAAAATCCACCCAAAACCCAAAAAATTTGAAATTTTTATATGAAAAACTTGTTTTGGCCATATCTCCTAAACTAAGCGTCCTAGAGCGAAAAGGACTTTAATTCGTGACCACCCCCAAAAAATTGAAAAATCCACCCAAAACCCAAAAAATTTGAAATTTTTATATGAAAAACTTGTTTTGGCCATATCTCCTTAAATATGCGTCCTAGAGCGAAAAGGACTTTAATTCGTGACTACCCCCAAAAAATTGAAAAATCCACACAAAACCCAAAAAATTTGAAATTTTTATATTAAAAATTTGTTTTGGCCATATCTCCTAAACTAAGCGTCCTAGAGCGAAAAGGACTTTAATTCGTGACCACCCCCAAAAAATTGAAAAATCCACCCAAAACCAAAAAAATTTGAAATTTTTATATGAAAAACTTGTTTTGGCCATATCTCCTTAAATATGCGTCCTAGAGCGAAAAGGACTTTAATTCGTGACTACCCCCAAAAAATTTAAAAATCCACCCAAAACCAAAAAAATTTGAAATTTTTATATGAAAAACTTGTTTTGGCCATATCTCCTTAAATATGCGTCCTAGAGCGAAAAGGACTTTAATTCGTGACCACCCCCAAAAAATTGAAAAATCCACCCAAAACCCAAAAAATTTGAAATTTTTATATGAAAAACTTGTTTTTTTATATGAAAAACTTGTTTTGGCCATATCTCCTAAACTAAGCGTCCTAGAGCGAAAAGGACTTTAATTCGTGACCACCCCCAAAAAATTGAAAAATCCACCCAAAACCCAAAAAAATTGAAATTTTTATAAGAAAAACTTGTTTTGGCCATATCTCCTTAAATATGCGTCCTAGAGCGAAAAGGACTTTAATTCGTGACTACCCCCAAAAAATTGAAAAATCCACCCAAAACCCAAAAAATTTGAAATTTTTATATGAAAAATTTGTTTTGGCCATATCTCCTAAACTAAGCGTCCTAGAGCGAAAAGGACTTTAATTCGTGACCACCCCCAAAAAATTGAAAAATCCACCCAAAACCAAAAAAATTTGAAATTTTTATATGAAAAACTTGTTTTGGCCATATCTCCTTAAATATGCGTCCTAGAGCGAAAAGGACTTTAATTCGTGACCACCCCCTACAAATTGAAAAATCCACCCAAAACCCAAAAAAATTGAAATTTTTATATGAAAAACTTGTTTTGGCCATATCTCCTTAAATATGCGTCCTAGAGCGAAAAGGACTTTAATTCGTGACTACCCCCAAAAAATTGAAAAATCCACCCAAAACCAAAAAAATTTGAAATTTTTATATGAAAAACTTGTTTTGGCCATATCTCCTTAAATATGCGTCCTAGAGCGAAAAGGACTTTAATTCGTGACCACCCCCAAAAAATTGAAAAATCCACCCAAAACCCAAAAAATTTGAATTTTTTATATGAAAAACTTGTTTTGGCCATATCTCCTTAAATATGCGTCCTAGAGCGAAAAGGACTTTAATTCGTGACCACCCCCTAAAAATTGAAAAATCCACCCAAAACCCAAAAAATTTGAAATTTTTATATGAAAAACTTGTTTTGGCCATATCTCCTAAACTAAGCGTCCTAGAGCGAAAAGGACTTTAATTCGTGACTACCCCCAAAAAATTGAAAAATCCACCCAAAACCCAAAAAATTTGAAATTTTTATATGAAAAACTTGTTTTGGCCATATCTCCTAAACTAAGCGTCCTAGAGCGAAAAGGACTTTAATTCGTGACCACCCCCAAAAAATTGAAAAATCCACCCAAAACCCAAAAAATTTGAAATTCTTATAAGAAAAACTTGTTTTGGCCATATCTCCTTAAATATGCGTCCTAGAGCGAAAAGGACTTTAATTCGTGACTACCCCCAAAAAATTGAAAAATCCACCCAAAACCCAAAAAATTTGAAATTTTTATATGAAAAACTTGTTTTGGCCATATCTCCTAAACTAAGCGTCCTAGAGCGAAAAGGACTTTAATTCGTGACCACCCCCAAAAAATTGAAAAATCCACCCAAAACCCAAAAAATTTGAAATTTTTATATGAAAAAATTGAAAAAATTGAAAAATCCACCCAAAACCCAAAAAATTTGAAATTTTTATAAGAAAAACTTGTTTTGGCCATATCTCCTTAAATATGCGTCCTAGAGCGAAAAGGACTTTAATTCGTGACCACCCCCAAAAAATTGAAAAATCCACCCAAAACCCAAAAAATTTGAAATTTTTATATGAAAAACTTGTTTTGGCCATATCTCCTTAAATATGCGTCCTAGAGCGAAAAGGACTTTAATTCGTGACTACCCCCAAAAAATTGAAAAATCCACCCAAAACCTAAAAAATTTGAAATTTTTATATGAAAAACTTGTTTTGGCCATATCTCCTAAACTAAGCGTTCTAGAGCGAAAAGGACTTTAATTCGTGACCACCCCCAAAAAATTGAAAAATCCACTCAAAACCTAAAAAAATTGAAATTTTTATATGAAAAACTTGTTTTGGCCATATCTCCTTAAATATGCGTCCTAGAGCGAAAAGGACTTTAATTCGTGACCACCCCCAAAAAATTGAAAAATCCACACAAAACCCAAAAATTTGAAATTTTTATATGAAAAACTTGTTTTGGCCATATCTCCTTAAATATGCGTCCTAGAGGGAAAAGGACTTTAATTCGTGACCACCCCCTAAAAATTGAAAAATCCACCCAAAACCCAAAAAAATTGAAATTTTTATATGAAAAACTTGTTTTGGCCATATCTCCTAAACTAAGCGTCCTAGAGCGAAAAGGACTTTAATTCGTGACCACCCCCAAAAAATTGAAAAATCCACCCAAAACCAAAAAAATTTGAAATTTTTATATGAAAAACTTGTTTTGGCCATATCTCCTTAAATATGCGTCCTAGAGCGAAAAGGACTTTAATTCGTGACTACCCCCAAAAAATTGAAAAATCCACCCAAAACCAAAAAAATTTGAAATTTTTATATGAAAAACTTGTTTTGGCCATATCTCCTTAAATATGCGTCCTAGAGCGAAAAGGACTTTAATTCGTGACCACCCCCAAAAAATTGAAAAATCCACCCAAAACCCAAAAAATTTGAAATTTTTATATGAAAAACTTGTTTTGGCCATATCTCCTTAAATATGCGTCCTAGAGCGAAAAGGACTTTAATTCGTGACCACCCCCTAAAAATTGAAAAATCCACCCAAAACCCAAAAAATTTGAAATTTTTATATGAAAAACTTGTTTTGGCCATATCTCCTAAACTAAGCGTCCTAGAGCGAAAAGGACTTTAATTCGTGACTACCCCCAAAAAATTGAAAAATCCACCCAAAACCCAAAAAATTTGAAATTTTTATATGAAAAACTTGTTTTGGCCATATCTCCTAAACTAAGCGTCCTAGAGCGAAAAGGACTTTAATTCGTGACCACCCCCAAAAAATTGAAAAATCCACCCAAAACCCAAAAAATTTGAAATTTTTATATGAAAAACTTGTTTTGGCCATATCTCCTTAAATATGCGTCCTAGAGCGAAAAGGACTTTAATTCGTGACTACCCCCAAAAAATTGAAAAATCCACACAAAACCCAAAAAATTTGAAATTTTTATATTAAAAATTTGTTTTGGCCATATCTCCTAAACTAAGCGTCCTAGAGCGAAAAGGACTTTAATTCGTGACCACCCCCAAAAAATTGAAAAATCCACCCAAAACCAAAAAAATTTGAAATTTTTATATGAAAAACTTGTTTTGGCCATATCTCCTTAAATATGCGTCCTAGAGCGAAAAGGACTTTAATTCGTGACTACCCCCAAAAAATTTAAAAATCCACCCAAAACCAAAAAAATTTGAAATTTTTATATGAAAAACTTGTTTTGGCCATATCTCCTTAAATATGCGTCCTAGAGCGAAAAGGACTTTAATTCGTGACCACCCCCAAAAAATTGAAAAATCCACCCAAAACCCAAAAAATTTGAAATTTTTATATGAAAAACTTGTTTTGGCCATATCTCCTAAACTAAGCGTCCTAGAGCGAAAAGGACTTTAATTCGTGACCACCCCCAAAAAATTGAAAAATCCACCCAAAACCCAAAAAAATTGAAATTTTTATAAGAAAAACTTGTTTTGGCCATATCTCCTTAAATATGCGTCCTAGAGCGAAAAGGACTTTAATTCGTGACTACCCCCAAAAAATTGAAAAATCCACCCAAAACCCAAAAAATTTGAAATTTTTATATGAAAAATTTGTTTTGGCCATATCTCCTAAACTAAGCGTCCTAGAGCGAAAAGGACTTTAATTCGTGACCACCCCCAAAAAATTGAAAAATCCACCCAAAACCAAAAAAATTTGAAATTTTTATATGAAAAACTTGTTTTGGCCATATCTCCTTAAATATGCGTCCTAGAGCGAAAAGGACTTTAATTCGTGACTACCCCCAAAAAATTTAAAAATCCACCCAAAACCAAAAAAATTTGAAATTTTTATATGAAAAACTTGTTTTGGCCATATCTCCTTAAATATGCGTCCTAGAGCGAAAAGGACTTTAATTCGTGACCACCCCCAAAAAATTGAAAAATCCACCCAAAACCCAAAAAATTTGAAATTTTTATATGAAAAACTTGTTTTGGCCATATCTCCTTAAATATGCGTCCTAGAGCGAAAAGGACTTTAATTCGTGACCACCCCCTAAAAATTGAAAAATCCACCCAAAACCCAAAAAATTTGAAATTTTTATATGAAAAACTTGTTTTGGCCATATCTCCTAAACTAAGCGTCCTAGAGCGAAAAGGACTTTAATTCGTGACTACCCCCAAAAAATTGAAAAATCCACCTAAAACCCAAAAAATTTGAAATTTTTATATGAAAAACTTGTTTTAGCCATATCTCCTTAAATATGCGTCCTAGAGCGAAAAGGACTTTAATTCGTGACCACCCCCAAAAAATTGAAAAATCCACCCAAAACCCAAAAAATTTGAAATTTTTATATGAAAAACTTGTTTTGGCCATATCTCCTTAAATATGCGTCCTAGAGCGAAAAGGACTTTAATTCGTGACCACCCCCTACAAATTGAAAAATCCACCCAAAACCCAAAAAAATTGAAATTTTTATATGAAAAACTTGTTTTGGCCATATCTCCTTAAATATGCGTCCTAGAGCGAAAAGGACTTTAATTCGTGACTACCCCCAAAAAATTGAAAAATCCACCCAAAACCAAAAAAATTTGAAATTTTTATATGAAAAACTTGTTTTGGCCATATCTCCTTAAATATGCGTCCTAGAGCGAAAAGGACTTTAATTCGTGACCACCCCCAAAAAAATGAAAAATCCACCCAAAACCCAAAAAATTTGAAATTTTTATATGAAAAACTTGTTTTGGCCATATCTCCTTAAATATGCGTCCTAGAGCGAAAAGGACTTTAATTCGTGACCACCCCCTAAAAATTGAAAAATCCACCCAAAACCCAAAAAATTTGAAATTTTTATATGAAAAACTTGTTTTGGCCATATCTCCTAAACTAAGCGTCCTAGAGCGAAAAGGACTTTAATTCGTGACTACCCCCAAAAAATTGAAAAATCCACCCAAAACCCAAAAAATTTGAAATTTTTATATGAAAAACTTGTTTTGGCCATATCTCCTAAACTAAGCGTCCTAGAGCGAAAAGGACTTTAATTCGTGACCACCCCCAAAAAATTGAAAAATCCACCCAAAACCCAAAAAATTTGAAATTTTTATAAGAAAAACTTGTTTTGGCCATATCTCCTTAAATATGCGTCCTAGAGCGAAAAGGACTTTAATTCGTGACTACCCCCAAAAAATTGAAAAATCCACCCAAAACCCAAAAAATTTGAAATTTTTATATGAAAAACTTGTTTTGGCCATATCTCCTAAACTAAGCGTCCTAGAGCGAAAAGGACTTTAATTCGTGACCACCCCCAAAAAATTGAAAAATCCACCCAAAACCCAAAAAATTTGAAATTTTTATATGAAAAAATTGAAAAATCCACCCAAAACCAAAAAAATTTGAAATTTTTATATGAAAAACTTGTTTTGGCCATATCTCCTTAAATATGCGTCCTAGAGCGAAAAGGACTTTAATTCGTGACTACCCCCAAAAAATTGAAAAATCCACCCAAAACCCAAAAAATTTGAAATTTTTATATGAAAAACTTGTTTTGGCCATATCTCCTTAAATATGCGTCCTAGAGCGAAAAGGACTTTAATTCGTGACCACCCCCTAAAAATTGAAAAATCCACCCAAAACCCAAAAAATTTGAAATTTTTATATGAAAAACTTGTTTTGGCCATATCTCCTAAACTAAGCGTCCTAGAGCGAAAAGGACTTTAATTCGTGACTACCCCCAAAAAATTGAAAAATCCACCCAAAACCCAAAAAATTTGAAATTTTTATATGAAAAATTTGTTTTGGCCATATCTCCTAAACTAAGCGTCCTAGAGCGAAAAGGACTTTAATTCCTTAAATATGCGTCCTAGAGCGAAAAGGACTTTAATTCGTGACCACCCCCAAAAAATTGAAAAATCCACCCAAAACCCAAAAAATTTGAAATTTTTATATGAAAAACTTGTTTTGGCCATATCTCCTTAAATATGCGTCCTAGAGCGAAAAGGACTTTAATTCGTGACTACCCCCAAAAAATTGAAAAATCCACCCAAAACCTAAAAAATTTGAAATTTTTATATGAAAAACTTGTTTTGGCCATATCTCCTAAACTAAGCGTTCTAGAGCGAAAAGGACTTTAATTCGTGACCACCCCCAAAAAATTGAAAAATCCACCCAAAACCTAAAAAATTTGAAATTTTTATATGAAAAACTTGTTTTGGCCATATCTCCTTAAATATGCGTCCTAGAGCGAAAAGGACTTTAATTCGTGACCACCCCCAAAAAATTGAAAAATCCACACAAAACCCAAAAATTTGAAATTTTTATATGAAAAACTTGTTTTGGCCATATCTCCTTAAATATGCGTCCTAGAGCGAAAAGGACTTTAATTCGTGACCACCCCCAAAAAATTGAAAAATCCACCCAAAACCCAAAAAATTTGAAATTTTTATATGAAAAACTTGTTTTGGCCATATCTCCTTAAATATGCGTCCTAGAGCGAAAAGGACTTTAATTCGTGACCACCCCCAAAAAATTGAAAAATCCACCCAAAACCCAAAAAATTTGAAATTTTTATATGAAAAACTTGTTTTGGCCATATCTCCTTAAATATGCGTCCTAGAGCGAAAAGGACTTTAATTCGTGACCACCCCCAAAAAATTGAAAAATCCACCCAAAACCCAAAAAATTTGAAATTTTTATATGAAAAACTTGTTTTGGCCATATCTCCTTAAATATGCGTCCTAGAGCGAAAAGGACTTTAATTCGTGACCACCCCCTAAAAATTGAAAAATCCACCCAAAACCCAAAAAAATTGAAATTTTTATATGAAAAACTTGTTTTGGCCATATCTCCTAAACTAAGCGTCCTAGAGCGAAAAGGACTTTAATTCGTGACTACCCCCAAAAAATTGAAAAATCCACCCAAAACCCAAAAAATTTGAAATTTTTATATGAAAAACTTGTTTTGGCCATATCTCCTTAAATATGCGTCCTAGAGCGAAAAGGACTTTAATTCGTGACCACCCCCTACAAATTGAAAAATCCACCCAAAACCCAAAAAAATTGAAATTTTTATATGAAAAACTTGTTTTGGCCATATCTCCTAAACTAAGCGTCCTAGAGCGAAAAGGACTTTAATTCGTGACCACCCCCAAAAAATTGAAAAATCCACCCAAAACCCAAAAAATTTGAAATTTTTATATGAAAAACTTGTTTTGGCCATATCTCCTTAAATATGCGTCCTAGAGCGAAAAGGACTTTAATTCGTGACTACCCCCAAAAAATTGAAAAATCCACCCAAAACCAAAAAAATTTGAAATTTTTATATGAAAAACTTGTTTTGGCCATATCTCCTTAAATATGCGTCCTAGAGCGAAAAGGACTTTAATTCGTGACCACCCCCAAAAAATTGAAAAATCCACCCAAAACCCAAAAAATTTGAAATTTTTATATGAAAAACTTGTTTTGGCCATATCTCCTTAAATATGCGTCCTAGAGCGAAAAGGACTTTAATTCGTGACCACCCCCTAAAAATTGAAAAATCCACCCAAAACCCAAAAAATTTGAAATTTTTATATGAAAAACTTGTTTTGGCCATATCTCCTAAACTAAGCGTCCTAGAGCGAAAAGGACTTTAATTCGTGACTACCCCCAAAAAATTGAAAAATCCACCCAAAACCCAAAAAATTTGAAATTTTTATATGAAAAACTTGTTTTGGCCATATCTCCTTAAATATGCGTCCTAGAGCGAAAAGGACTTTAATTCGTGACTACCCCCAAAAAATTGAAAAATCCACCCAAAACCCAAAAAATTTGAAATTTTTATATGAAAAACTTGTTTTGGCCATATCTCCTAAACTAAGCGTCCTAGAGCGAAAAGGACTTTAATTCGTGACCACCCCCAAAAAATTGAAAAATCCACCCAAAACCCAAAAAATTTGAAATTTTTATAAGAAAAACTTGTTTTGGCCATATCTCCTTAAATATGCGTCCTAGAGCGAAAAGGACTTTAATTCGTGACTACCCCCAAAAAATTGAAAAATCCACCCAAAACCCAAAAAATTTGAAATTTTTATATGAAAAACTTGTTTTGGCCATATCTCCTAAACTAAGCGTCCTAGAGCGAAAAGGACTTTAATTCGTGACCACCCCCAAAAAATTGAAAAATCCACCCAAAACCAAAAAAATTTGAAATTTTTATATGAAAAACTTGTTTTGGCCATATCTCCTTAAATATGCGTCCTAGAGCGAAAAGGACTTTAATTCGTGACTACCCCCAAAAAATTGAAAAATCCACCCAAAACCCAAAAAATTTGAAATTTTTATATGAAAAACTTGTTTTGGCCATATCTCCTTAAATATGCGTCCTAGAGCGAAAAGGACTTTAATTCGTGACCACCCCCAAAAAAATGAAAAATCCACCCAAAACCCAAAAAATTTGAAATTTTTATATGAAAAACTTGTTTTGGCCATATCTCCTTAAATATGCGTCCTAGAGCGAAAAGGACTTTAATTCGTGACCACCCCCTAAAAATTGAAAAATCCACACAAAACCCAAAAAATTTGAAATTTTTATATGAAAAACTTGTTTTGGTCATATCTCCTAAACTAAGCGTCCTAGAGCGAAAAGGACTTTAATTCGTGACCACCCCCAAAAAATTGAAAAATCCACCCAAAACCCAAAAAATTTGAAATTTTTATATGAAAAACTTGTTTTGGCCATATCTCCTTAAATATGCGTCCTAGAGCGAAAAGGACTTTAATTCGTGACCACCCCCTACAAATTGAAGAATCCACCCAAAACCCAAAAAAATTGAAATTTTTATATGAAAAACTTGTTTTGGCCATATCTCCTAAACTAAGCGTCCTAGAGCGAAAAGGACTTTAATTCGTGACCACCCCCAAAAAATTGAAAAATCCACCCAAAATCCAAAAAATTTGAAATTTTTATATGAAAAACTTGTTTTAGCCATATCTCCTTAAATATGCGTCCTAGAGCGAAAAGGACTTTAATTCGTGACCACCCCCAAAAAATTGAAAAATCCACCCAAAACCCAAAAAATTTGAAATTTTTATATGAAAAACTTGTTTTGGCCATATCTCCTTAAATATGCGTCCTAGAGCGAAAAGGACTTTAATTCGTGACCACCCCCTACAAATTGAAAAATCCACCCAAAACCCAAAAAAATTGAAATTTTTATATGAAAAACTTGTTTTGGCCATATCTCCTAAACTAAGCGTCCTAGAGCGAAAAGGACTTTAATTCGTGACCACCCCCAAAAAAATTGAAAAATCCACCCAAAACCCAAAAAATTTGAAATTTTTATATGAAAAAATTGAAAAAATTGAAAAATCCACCCAAAACCCAAAAAATTTGAAATTTTTATATGAAAAACTTGTTTTGGCCATATCTCCTTAAATATGCGTCCTAGAGCGAAAAGGACTTTAATTCGTGACTACCCCCAAAAAATTGAAAAATCCACCCAAAACCTAAAAAATTTGAAATTTTTATATGAAAAACTTGTTTTGGCCATATCTCCTAAACTAAGCGTTCTAGAGCGAAAAGGACTTTAATTCGTGACCACCCCCAAAAAATTGAAAAATCCACTCAAAACCTAAAAAAAATTGAAATTTTTATATGAAAAACTTGTTTTGGCCATATCTCCTAAACTAAGCGTCCTAGAGCGAAAAGGACTTTAATTCGTGACCACCCCCAAAAAATTGAAAAATCCACCCAAAACCCAAAAAATTTGAAATTTTTATATGAAAAACTTGTTTTGGCCATATCTCCTTAAATATGCGTCCTAGAGCGAAAAGGACTTTAATTCGTGACTACCCCCAAAAAATTGAAAAATCCACCCAAAACCAAAAAAATTTGAAATTTTTATATGAAAAAATTGTTTTGGCCATATCTCCTTAAATATGCGTCCTAGAGCGAAAAGGACTTTAATTCGTGACCACCCCCAAAAAATTGAAAAATCCACCCAAAACCAAAAAAATTTGAAATTTTTATATGAAAAACTTGTTTTGGCCATATCTCCTTAAATATGCGTCCTAGAGCGAAAAGGACTTTAATTCGTGACTACCCCCAAAAAATTGAAAAATCCACCCAAAACCAAAAAAATTTGAAATTTTTATAAGAAAAACTTGTTTTGGCCATATCTCCTTAAATATGCGTCCTAGAGCGAAAAGGACTTTAATTCGTGACCACCCCCAAAAAATTGAAAAATCCACCCAAAACCCAAAAAATTTGAAATTTTTATATGAAAAACTTGTTTTGGCCATATCTCCTTAAATATGCATCCTAGAGCGAAAAGGATTTTAATTCGTGACCACCCCCTAAAAATTGAAAAATCCACCCAAAACCCAAAAAATTTGAAATTTTTATATGAAAAACTTGGTTTGGCCATATCTCCTAAACTAAGCGTCCTAGAGCGAAAAGGACTTTAATTCGTGACTACCCCCAAAAAATTGAAAAATCCACCCAAAACCCAAAAAATTTGAAATTTTTATATGAAAAACTTGTTTTGGCCATATCTCCTTAAATATGCGTCCTAGAGCGAAAAGGACTTTAATTCGTGACTACCCCCAAAAAATTGAAAAATCCACCCAAAACCCAAAAAATTTGAAATTTTTATAAGAAAAACTTGTTTTGGCCATATCTCCTTAAATATGCGTCCTAGAGCGAAAAGGACTTTAATTCGTGACCACCCCCAAAAAATTGAAAAATCCACCCAAAACCAAAAAAATTTGAAATTTTTATATGAAAAACTTGTTTTGGCCATATCTCCTTAAATATGCGTCCTAGAGCGAAAAGGACTTTAATTCGTGACCACCCCCGTACAAATTGAAAAATCCACCCAAAACCCAAAAAAATTGAAATTTTTATATGGAAAACTTGTTTTGGCCATATCTCCTTAAATATGCGTCCTAGAGGGAAAAGGACTTTAATTCGTGACCACCCCCTAAAAATTGAAAAATCCACCCAAAACCCAAAAAAATTGAAATTTTTATATGAAAAACTTGTTTTGGCCATATCTCCTAAACTAAGCGTCCTAGAGCGAAAAGGACTTTAATTCGTGACCACCCCCAAAAAATTGAAAAATCCACCCAAAACCCAAAAAATTTGAAATTTTTATATGAAAAACTTGTTTTGGCCATATCTCCTTAAATATGCGTCCTAGAGCGAAAAGGACTTTAATTCGTGACCACCCCCAAAAAATTGAAAAATCCACCCAAAACCCAAAAAATTTGAAATTTTTATATGAAAAACTTGTTTTGGCCATATCTCCTTAAATATGCGTCCTAGAGCGAAAAGGACTTTAATTCGTGACCACCCCCAAAAAATTGAAAAATCCACCCAAAACCCAAAAAATTTGAAATTTTTATATGAAAAACTTGTTTTGGCCATATCTCCTTAAATATGCGTCCTAGAGCGAAAAGGACTTTAATTCGTGACCACCCCCTAAAAATTGAAAAATCCACCCAAAACCCAAAAAAATTGAAATTTTTATATGAAAAACTTGTTTTGGCCATATCTCCTAAACTAAGCGTCCTAGAGCGAAAAGGACTTTAATTCGTGACTACCCCCAAAAAATTGAAAAATCCACCCAAAACCCAAAAAATTTGAAATTTTTATATGAAAAACTTGTTTTGGCCATATCTCCTTAAATATGCGTCCTAGAGCGAAAAGGACTTTAATTCGTGACCACCCCCTACAAATTGAAAAATCCACCCAAAACCCAAAAAAATTGAAATTTTTATATGAAAAACTTGTTTTGGCCATATCTCCTAAACTAAGCGTCCTAGAGCGAAAAGGACTTTAATTCGTGACCACCCCCAAAAAATTGAAAAATCCACCCAAAACCCAAAAAATTTGAAATTTTTATATGAAAAACTTGTTTTGGCCATATCTCCTTAAATATGCGTCCTAGAGCGAAAAGGACTTTAATTCGTGACTACCCCCAAAAAATTGAAAAATCCACCCAAAACCAAAAAAATTTGAAATTTTTATATGAAAAACTTGTTTTGGCCATATCTCCTTAAATATGCGTCCTAGAGCGAAAAGGACTTTAATTCGTGACCACCCCCAAAAAATTGAAAAATCCACCCAAAACCCAAAAAATTTGAAATTTTTATATGAAAAACTTGTTTTGGCCATATCTCCTTAAATATGCGTCCTAGAGCGAAAAGGACTTTAATTCGTGACCACCCCCTAAAAATTGAAAAATCCACCCAAAACCCAAAAAATTTGAAATTTTTATATGAAAAACTTGTTTTGGCCATATCTCCTAAACTAAGCGTCCTAGAGCGAAAAGGACTTTAATTCGTGACTACCCCCAAAAAATTGAAAAATCCACCCAAAACCCAAAAAATTTGAAATTTTTATATGAAAAACTTGTTTTGGCCATATCTCCTAAACTAAGCGTCCTAGAGCGAAAAGGACTTTAATTCGTGACCACCCCCAAAAAATTGAAAAATCCACCCAAAACCAAAAAAAATTGAAATTTTTATATGAAAAACTTGTTTTGGCCATATCTCCTTAAATATGCGTCCTAGAGCGAAAAGGACTTTAATTCGTGACCACCCCCAAAAAATTGAAAAATCCACCCAAAACCCAAAAAATTTGAAATTTTTATAAGAAAAACTTGTTTTGGCCATATCTCCTTAAATATGCGTCCTAGAGCGAAAAGGACTTTAATTCGTGACTACCCCCAAAAAATTGAAAAATCCACCCAAAACCCAAAAAATTTGAAATTTTTATATGAAAAACTTGTTTTGGCCATATCTCCTAAACTAAGCGTCCTAGAGCGAAAAGGACTTTAATTCGTGACCACCCCCAAAAAATTGAAAAATCCACCCAAAACCAAAAAAATTTGAAATTTTTATATGAAAAACTTGTTTTGGCCATATCTCCTTAAATATGCGTCCTAGAGCGAAAAGGACTTTAATTCGTGACTACCCCCAAAAAATTGAAAAATCCACCCAAAACCCAAAAAATTTGAAATTTTTATATGAAAAACTTGTTTTGGCCATATCTCCTTAAATATGCGTCCTAGAGCGAAAAGGACTTTAATTCGTGACCACCCCCAAAAAAATGAAAAATCCACCCAAAACCCAAAAAATTTGAAATTTTTATATGAAAAACTTGTTTTGGCCATATCTCCTTAAATATGCGTCCTAGAGCGAAAAGGACTTTAATTCGTGACCACCCCCTAAAAATTGAAAAATCCACCCAAAACCCAAAAAATTTGAAATTTTTATATGAAAAACTTGTTTTGGTCATATCTCCTAAACAAAGCGTCCTAGAGCGAAAAGGACTTTAATTCGTGACCACCCCCAAAAAATTGAAAAATCCACCCAAAACCCAAAAAATTTGAAATTTTTATATGAAAAACTTGTTTTGGCCATATCTCCTTAAATATGCGTCCTAGAGCGAAAAGGACTTTAATTCGTGACCACCCCCTACAAATTGAAAAATCCACCCAAAACCCAAAAAAATTGAAATTTTTATATGAAAAACTTGTTTTGGCCATATCTCCTAAACTAAGCGTCCTAGAGCGAAAAGGACTTTAATTCGTGACCACCCCCAAAAAAATTGAAAAATCCACCCAAAACCCAAAAAATTTGAAATTTTTATATGAAAAAAATTGAAAAAATTGAAAAATCCACCCAAAACCCAAAAAATTTGAAATTTTTATATGAAAAACTTGTTTTGGCCATATCTCCTTAAATATGCGTCCTAGAGCGAAAAGGACTTTAATTCGTGACTACCCCCAAAAAATTGAAAAATCCACCCAAAACCTAAAAAATTTGAAATTTTTATATGAAAAACTTGTTTTGGCCATATCTCCTAAACTAAGCGTTCTAGAGCGAAAAGGACTTTAATTCGTGACCACCCCCAAAAAATTGAAAAATCCACTCAAAACCTAAAAAAAATTGAAATTTTTATATGAAAAACTTGTTTTGGCCATATCTCCTAAACTAAGCGTCCTAGAGCGAAAAGGACTTTAATTCGTGACCACCCCCAAAAAATTGAAAAATCCACCCAAAACCCAAAAAATTTGAAATTTTTATATGAAAAACTTGTTTTGGCCATATCTCCTTAAATATGCGTCCTAGAGCGAAAAGGACTTTAATTCGTGACTACCCCCAAAAAATTGAAAAATCCACCCAAAACCAAAAAAATTTGAAATTTTTATATGAAAAAATTGTTTTGGCCATATCTCCTTAAATATGCGTCCTAGAGCGAAAAGGACTTTAATTCGTGACCACCCCCAAAAAATTGAAAAATCCACCCAAAACCAAAAAAATTTGAAATTTTTATATGAAAAACTTGTTTTGGCCATATCTCCTTAAATATGCGTCCTAGAGCGAAAAGGACTTTAATTCGTGACTACCCCCAAAAAATTGAAAAATCCACCCAAAACCAAAAAAATTTGAAATTTTTATAAGAAAAACTTGTTTTGGCCATATCTCCTTAAATATGCGTCCTAGAGCGAAAAGGACTTTAATTCGTGACCACCCCCAAAAAATTGAAAAATCCACCCAAAACCCAAAAAATTTGAAATTTTTATATGAAAAACTTGTTTTGGCCATATCTCCTTAAATATGCGTCCTAGAGCGAAAAGGATTTTAATTCGTGACCACCCCCTAAAAATTGAAAAATCCACCCAAAACCCAAAAAATTTGAAATTTTTATATGAAAAACTTGTTTTGGCCATATCTCCTAAACTAAGCGTCCTAGAGCGAAAAGGACTTTAATTCGTGACTACCCCCAAAAAATTGAAAAATCCACCCAAAACCCAAAAAATTTGAAATTTTTATATGAAAAACTTGTTTTGGCCATATCTCCTTAAATATGCGTCCTAGAGCGAAAAGGACTTTAATTCGTGACTACCCCCAAAAAATTGAAAAATCCACCCAAAACCCAAAAAATTTGAAATTTTTATAAGAAAAACTTGTTTTGGCCATATCTCCTTAAATATGCGTCCTAGAGCGAAAAGGACTTTAATTCGTGACCACCCCCAAAAAATTGAAAAATCCACCCAAAACCAAAAAAATTTGAAATTTTTATATGAAAAACTTGTTTTGGCCATATCTCCTTAAATATGCGTCCTAGAGCGAAAAGGACTTTAATTCGTGACCACCCCCTAAAAATTGAAAAATCCACCCAAAACCCAAAAAATTTGAAATTTTTATATGAAAAACTTGTTTTGGCCATATCTCATAAACTAAGCGTCCTAGAGCGAAAAGGACTTTAATTCGTGACTACCCCCAAAAAATTGAAAAATCCACCCAAAACCCAAAAAATTTGAAATTTTTATATGAAAAACTTGTTTTGGCCATATCTTCTTAAATATGCGTCCTAGAGCGAAAAGGACTTTAATTCGTGACCACCCCCAAAAAATTGAAAAATCCACCCAAAACCCAAAAAATTTGAAATTTTTATAAGAAAAACTTGTTTTGGCCATATCTCCTTAAATATGCGTCCTAGAGCGAAAAGGACTTTAATTCGTGACTACCCCCAAAAAATTGAAAAATCCACCCAAAACTCAAAAAATTTGAAATTTTTATATGAAAAACTTGTTTTGGCCATATCTCCTAAACTAAGCGTCCTAGAGCGAAAAGGACTTTAATTCGTGACCACCCCCAAAAAATTGAAAAATCCACCCAAAACCAAAAAAATTTGAAATTTTTATATGAAAAACTTGTTTTGGCCATATCTCCTTAAATATGCGTCCTAGAGCGAAAAGGACTTTAATTCGTGACTACCCCCAAAAAATTGAAAAATCCACCCAAAACCAAAAAAATTTGAAATTTTTATAAGAAAAACTTGTTTTGGCCATATCTCCTTAAATATGCGTCCTAGAGCGAAAAGGACTTTAATTCGTGACCACCCCCAAAAAATTGAAAAATCCACCCAAAACCCAAAAAATTTGAAATTTTTATATGAAAAACTTGTTTTGGCCATATCTCCTTAAATATGCGTCCTAGAGCGAAAAGGACTTTAATTCGTGACCACCCCCTAAAAATTGAAAAATCCACCCAAAACCCAAAAAATTTGAAATTTTTATATGAAAAACTTGTTTTGGCCATATCTCCTAAACTAAGCGTCCTAGAGCGAAAAGGACTTTAATTCGTGACTACCCCCAAAAAATTGAAAAATCCACCCAAAAAATTTGAAATTTTTATATGAAAAACTTGTTTTGGCCATATCTCCTTAAATATGCGTCCTAGAGCGAAAAGGACTTTAATTCGTGACCACCCCCTACAAATTGAAAAATCCACCCAAAACCCAAAAAAATTGAAATTTTTATATGAAAAACTTGTTTTGGCCATATCTCCTTAAATATGCGTCCTAGAGCGAAAAGGACTTTAATTCGTGACTACCCCCAAAAAATTGAAAAATCCACCCAAAACCAAAAAAATTTGAAATTTTTATATGAAAAACTTGTTTTGGCCATATCTCCTTAAATATGCGTCCTAGAGCGAAAAGGACTTTAATTCGTGACCACCCCCAAAAAATTGAAAAATCCACCCAAAACCCAAAAAATTTGAAATTTTTATATGAAAAACTTGTTTTGGCCATATCTCCTTAAATATGCGTCCTAGAGCGAAAAGGACTTTAATTCGTGACCACCCCCTAAAAATTGAAAAATCCACCCAAAACCCAAAAAATTTGAAATTTTTATATGAAAAACTTGTTTTGGCCATATCTCCTAAACTAAGCGTCCTAGAGCGAAAAGGACTTTAATTCGTGACTACCCCCAAAAAATTGAAAAATCCACCCAAAACCCAAAAAATTTGAAATTTTTATAAGAAAAACTTGTTTTGGCCATATCTCCTTAAATATGCGTCCTAGAGCGAAAAGGACTTTAATTCGTGACTACCCCCAAAAAATTGAAAAATCCACCCAAAACCCAAAAAATTTGAAATTTTTATATGAAAAACTTGTTTTGGCCATATCTCCTAAACTAAGCGTCCTAGAGCGAAAAGGACTTTAATTCGTGACCACCCCCAAAAAATTGAAAAATCCACCCAAAACCCAAAAAATTTGAAATTTTTATATGAAAAAATTGAAAAAATTGAAAAATCCACCCAAAACCCAAAAAATTTGAAATTTTTATAAGAAAAACTTGTTTTGGCCATATCTCCTTAAATATGCGTCCTAGAGCGAAAAGGACTTTAATTCGTGACCACCCCCAAAAAATTGAAAAATCCACCCAAAACCCAAAAAATTTGAAATTTTTATATGAAAAACTTGTTTTGGCCATATCTCCTTAAATATGCGTCCTAGAGCGAAAAGGACTTTAATTCGTGACTACCCCCAAAAAATTGAAAAATCCACCCAAAACCTAAAAAATTTGAAATTTTTATATGAAAAACTTGTTTTGGCCATATCTCCTAAACTAAGCGTTCTAGAGCGAAAAGGACTTTAATTCGTGACCACCCCCAAAAAATTGAAAAATCCACTCAAAACCTAAAAAAATTGAAATTTTTATATGAAAAACTTGTTTTGGTCATATCTCCTTAAATATGCGTCCTAGAGCGAAAAGGACTTTAATTCGTGACTACCCCCAAAAAATTGAAAAATCCACCCAAAACTCAAAAAATTTGAAATTTTTATATGAAAAACTTGTTTTGGCCATATCTCCTAAACTAAGCGTCCTAGAGCGAAAAGGACTTTAATTCGTGACCACCCCCAAAAAATTGAAAAATCCACCCAAAACCAAAAAAATTTGAAATTTTTATATGAAAAACTTGTTTTGGCCATATCTCCTTAAATATGCGTCCTAGAGCGAAAAGGACTTTAATTCGTGACTACCCCCAAAAAATTGAAAAATCCACCCAAAACCAAAAAAATTTGAAATTTTTATAAGAAAAACTTGTTTTGGCCATATCTCCTTAAATATGCGTCCTAGAGCGAAAAGGACTTTAATTCGTGACCACCCCCAAAAAATTGAAAAATCCACCCAAAACCCAAAAAATTTGAAATTTTTATATGAAAAACTTGTTTTGGCCATATCTCCTTAAATATGCGTCCTAGAGCGAAAAGGACTTTAATTCGTGACCACCCCCTAAAAATTGAAAAATCCACCCAAAACCCAAAAAATTTGAAATTTTTATATGAAAAACTTGTTTTGGCCATATCTCCTAAACTAAGCGTCCTAGAGCGAAAAGGACTTTAATTCGTGACTACCCCCAAAAAATTGAAAAATCCACCCAAAAAATTTGAAATTTTTATATGAAAAACTTGTTTTGGCCATATCTCCTTAAATATGCGTCCTAGAGCGAAAAGGACTTTAATTCGTGACCACCCCCTACAAATTGAAAAATCCACCCAAAACCCAAAAAAATTGAAATTTTTATATGAAAAACTTGTTTTGGCCATATCTCCTTAAATATGCGTCCTAGAGCGAAAAGGACTTTAATTCGTGACTACCCCCAAAAAATTGAAAAATCCACCCAAAACCAAAAAAATTTGAAATTTTTATATGAAAAACTTGTTTTGGCCATATCTCCTTAAATATGCGTCCTAGAGCGAAAAGGACTTTAATTCGTGACCACCCCCAAAAAATTGAAAAATCCACCCAAAACCCAAAAAATTTGAAATTTTTATATGAAAAACTTGTTTTGGCCATATCTCCTTAAATATGCGTCCTAGAGCGAAAAGGACTTTAATTCGTGACCACCCCCTAAAAATTGAAAAATCCACCCAAAACCCAAAAAATTTGAAATTTTTATATGAAAAACTTGTTTTGGCCATATCTCCTAAACTAAGCGTCCTAGAGCGAAAAGGACTTTAATTCGTGACTACCCCCAAAAAATTGAAAAATCCACCCAAAACCCAAAAAATTTGAAATTTTTATAAGAAAAACTTGTTTTGGCCATATCTCCTTAAATATGCGTCCTAGAGCGAAAAGGACTTTAATTCGTGACTACCCCCAAAAAATTGAAAAATCCACCCAAAACCCAAAAAATTTGAAATTTTTATATGAAAAACTTGTTTTGGCCATATCTCCTAAACTAAGCGTCCTAGAGCGAAAAGGACTTTAATTCGTGACCACCCCCAAAAAATTGAAAAATCCACCCAAAACCCAAAAAATTTGAAATTTTTATATGAAAAAATTGAAAAAATTGAAAAATCCACCCAAAACCCAAAAAATTTGAAATTTTTATAAGAAAAACTTGTTTTGGCCATATCTCCTTAAATATGCGTCCTAGAGCGAAAAGGACTTTAATTCGTGACCACCCCCAAAAAATTGAAAAATCCACCCAAAACCCAAAAAATTTGAAATTTTTATATGAAAAACTTGTTTTGGCCATATCTCCTTAAATATGCGTCCTAGAGCGAAAAGGACTTTAATTCGTGACTACCCCCAAAAAATTGAAAAATCCACCCAAAACCTAAAAAATTTGAAATTTTTATATGAAAAACTTGTTTTGGCCATATCTCCTAAACTAAGCGTTCTAGAGCGAAAAGGACTTTAATTCGTGACCACCCCCAAAAAATTGAAAAATCCACTCAAAACCTAAAAAAATTGAAATTTTTATATGAAAAACTTGTTTTGGCCATATCTCCTTAAATATGCGTCCTAGAGCGAAAAGGACTTTAATTCGTGACCACCCCCAAAAAATTGAAAAATCCACACAAAACCCAAAAATTTGAAATTTTTATATGAAAAACTTGTTTTGGCCATATCTCCTTAAATATGCGTCCTAGAGGGAAAAGGACTTTAATTCGTGACCACCCCCTAAAAATTGAAAAATCCACCCAAAACCCAAAAAAATTGAAATTTTTATATGAAAAACTTGTTTTGGCCATATCTCCTAAACTAAGCGTCCTAGAGCGAAAAGGACTTTAATTCGTGACCACCCCCAAAAAATTGAAAAATCCACCCAAAACCAAAAAAATTTGAAATTTTTATATGAAAAACTTGTTTTGGCCATATCTCCTTAAATATGCGTCCTAGAGCGAAAAGGACTTTAATTCGTGACTACCCCCAAAAAATTGAAAAATCCACCCAAAACCAAAAAAATTTGAAATTTTTATATGAAAAACTTGTTTTGGCCATATCTCCTTAAATATGTCTCCTAGAGCGAAAAGGACTTTAATTCGTGACCACCCCCAAAAAATTGAAAAATCCACCCAAAACCCAAAAAATTTGAAATTTTTATATGAAAAACTTGTTTTGGCCATATCTCCTTAAATATGCGTCCTAGAGCGAAAAGGACTTTAATTCGTGACCACCCCCTAAAAATTGAAAAATCCACCCAAAACCCAAAAAATTTGAAATTTTTATATGAAAAACTTGTTTTGGCCATATCTCCTAAACTAAGCGTCCTAGAGCGAAAAGGACTTTAATTCGTGACTACCCCCAAAAAATTGAAAAATCCACCCAAAACCCAAAAAATTTGAAATTTTTATATGAAAAACTTGTTTTGGCCATATCTCCTAAACTAAGCGTCCTAGAGCGAAAAGGACTTTAATTCGTGACCACCCCCAAAAAATTGAAAAATCCACCCAAAACCCAAAAAAATTGAAATTTTTATAAGAAAAACTTGTTTTGGCCATATCTCCTTAAATATGCGTCCTAGAGCGAAAAGGACTTTAATTCGTGACTACCCCCAAAAAATTGAAAAATCCACCCAAAACCCAAAAAATTTGAAATTTTTATATGAAAAATTTGTTTTGGCCATATCTCCTAAACTAAGCGTCCTAGAGCGAAAAGGACTTTAATTCGTGACCACCCCCAAAAAATTGAAAAATCCACCCAAAACCAAAAAAATTTTAAATTTTTATATGAAAAACTTGTTTTGGCCATATCTCCTTAAATATGCGTCCTAGAGCGAAAAGGACTTTAATTCGTGACTACCCCCAAAAAATTTAAAAATCCACCCAAAACCAAAAAAATTTGAAATTTTTATATGAAAAACTTGTTTTGGCCATATCTCCTTAAATATGCGTCCTAGAGCGAAAAGGACTTTAATTCGTGACCACCCCCAAAAAATTGAAAAATCCACCCAAAACCCAAAAAATTTGAAATTTTTATATGAAAAACTTGTTTTGGCCATATCTCCTAAACTAAGCGTCCTAGAGCGAAAAGGACTTTAATTCGTGACTACCCCCAAAAAATTGAAAAATCCACCTAAAACCCAAAAAATTTGAAATTTTTATATGAAAAACTTGTTTTAGCCATATCTCCTTAAATATGCGTCCTAGAGCGAAAAGGACTTTAATTCGTGACCACCCCCAAAAAATTGAAAAATCCACCCAAAACCCAAAAAATTTGAAATTTTTATATGAAAAACTTGTTTTGGCCATATCTCCTTAAATATGCGTCCTAGAGCGAAAAGGACTTTAATTCGTGACCACCCCCTACAAATTGAAAAATCCACCCAAAACCCAAAAAAATTGAAATTTTTATATGAAAAACTTGTTTTGGCCATATCTCCTTAAATATGCGTCCTAGAGCGAAAAGGACTTTAATTCGTGACTACCCCCAAAAAATTGAAAAATCCACCCAAAACCAAAAAAATTTGAAATTTTTATATGAAAAACTTGTTTTGGCCATATCTCCTTAAATATGCGTCCTAGAGCGAAAAGGACTTTAATTCGTGACCACCCCCAAAAAAATGAAAAATCCACCCAAAACCCAAAAAATTTGAAATTTTTATATGAAAAACTTGTTTTGGCCATATCTCCTTAAATATGCGTCCTAGAGCGAAAAGGACTTTAATTCGTGACCACCCCCTAAAAATTGAAAAATCCACCCAAAACCCAAAAAATTTGAAATTTTTATATGAAAAACTTGTTTTGGCCATATCTCCTAAACTAAGCGTCCTAGAGCGAAAAGGACTTTAATTCGTGACTACCCCCAAAAAATTGAAAAATCCACCCAAAACCCAAAAAATTTGAAATTTTTATATGAAAAACTTGTTTTGGCCATATCTCCTAAACTAAGCGTCCTAGAGCGAAAAGGACTTTAATTCGTGACCACCCCCAAAAAATTGAAAAATCCACCCAAAACCCAAAAAATTTGAAATTTTTATAAGAAAAACTTGTTTTGGCCATATCTCCTTAAATATGCGTCCTAGAGCGAAAAGGACTTTAATTCGTGACTACCCCCAAAAAATTGAAAAATCCACCCAAAACCCAAAAAATTTGAAATTTTTATATGAAAAACTTGTTTTGGCCATATCTCCTAAACTAAGCGTCCTAGAGCGAAAAGGACTTTAATTCGTGACCACCCCCAAAAAATTGAAAAATCCACCCAAAACCCAAAAAATTTGAAATTTTTATATGAAAAAATTGAAAAAATTGAAAAATCCACCCAAAACCCAAAAAAATTGAAATTTTTATATGAAAAACTTGTTTTGGCCATATCTCCTTAAATATGCGTCCTAGAGCGAAAAGGACTTTAATTAGTGACCACCCCCAAAAAATTGAAAAATCCACCCAAAACCCAAAAAATTTGAAATTTTTATATGAAAAACTTGTTTTGGCCATATCTCCTTAAATATGCGTCCTAGAGCGAAAAGGACTTTAATTCGTGACTACCCCCAAAAAATTGAAAAATCCACCCAAAACCTAAAAAATTTGAAATTTTTATATGAAAAACTTATTTTGGCCATATCTCCTAAACTAAGCGTTCTAGAGCGAAAAGGACTTTAATTCGTGACCACCCCCAAAAAATTGAAAAATCCACCCAAAACCTAAAAAAATTGAAATTTTTATATGAAAAACTTGTTTTGGCCATATCTCCTAAACTAAGCGTCCTAGAGCGAAAAGGACTTTAATTCGTGACCACCCCCAAAAAATTGAAAAATCCACCCAAAACCAAAAAAATTTGAAATTTTTATATGAAAAACTTGTTTTGGCCATATCTCCTTAAATATGCGTCCTAGAGCGAAAAGGACTTTAATTCGTGACTACCCCCAAAAAATTGAAAAATCCACCCAAAACCCAAAAAATTTGAAATTTTTATATGAAAAACTTGTTTTGGCCATATCTCCTTAAATATGCGTCCTAGAGCGAAAAGGACTTTAATTCGTGACCACCCCCTAAAAATTGAAAAATCCACCCAAAACCCAAAAAATTTGAAATTTTTATATGAAAAACTTGTTTTGGCCATATCTCCTAAACTAAGCGTCCTAGAGCGAAAAGGACTTTAATTCGTGACTACCCCCAAAAAATTGAAAAATCCACCCAAAACCCAAAAAATTTGAAATTTTTATATGAAAAACTTGTTTTGGCCATATCTCCTAAACTAAGCGTCCTAGAGCGAAAAGGACTTTAATTCGTGACCACCCCCAAAAAATTGAAAAATCCACCCAAAACCCAAAAAATTTGAAATTTTTATAAGAAAAACTTGTTTTGGCCATATCTCCTTAAATATGCGTCCTAGAGCGAAAAGGACTTTAATTCGTGACTACCCCCAAAAAATTGAAAAATCCACCCAAAACCCAAAAAATTTGAAATTTTTATATGAAAAACTTGTTTTGGCCATATCTCCTAAACTAAGCGTCCTAGAGCGAAAAGGACTTTAATTCGTGACTACCCCCAAAAAATTGAAAAATCCACCTAAAACCCAAAAAATTTGAAATTTTTATATGAAAAACTTGTTTTAGCCATATCTCCTTAAATATGCGTCCTAGAGCGAAAAGGACTTTAATTCGTGACCACCCCCAAAAAATTGAAAAATCCACCCAAAACCCAAAAAATTTGAAATTTTTATATGAAAAACTTGTTTTGGCCATATCTCCTTAAATATGCGTCCTAGAGCGAAAAGGACTTTAATTCGTGACCACCCCCTACAAATTGAAAAATCCACCCAAAACCCAAAAAAATTGAAATTTTTATATGAAAAACTTGTTTTGGCCATATCTCCTTAAATATGCGTCCTAGAGCGAAAAGGACTTTAATTCGTGACTACCCCCAAAAAATTGAAAAATCCACCCAAAACCCAAAAAATTTGAAATTTTTATATGAAAAACTTGTTTTGGCCATATCTCCTAAACTAAGCGTCCCAGAGCGAAAAGGACTTTAATTCGTGACCACCCCAAAAAATTGAAAAATCCACCCAAAACCCAAAAAATTTGAAATTTTTATATGAAAAATTTGTTTTGGCCATATCTCCTAAACTAAGCGTCCTAGAGCGAAAAGGACTTTAATTCGTGACCACCCCCAAAAAATTGAAAAATCCACCCAAAACCAAAAAAATTTTAAATTTTTATATGAAAAACTTGTTTTGGCCATATCTCCTTAAATATGCGTCCTAGAGCGAAAAGGACTTTAATTCGTGACTACCCCCAAAAAATTTAAAAATCCACCCAAAACCAAAAAAATTTGAAATTTTTATATGAAAAACTTGTTTTGGCCATATCTCCTTAAATATGCGTCCTAGAGCGAAAAGGACTTTAATTCGTGACCACCCCCAAAAAATTGAAAAATCCACCCAAAACCCAAAAAATTTGAAATTTTTATATGAAAAACTTGTTTTGGCCATATCTCCTAAACTAAGCGTCCTAGAGCGAAAAGGACTTTAATTCGTGACTACCCCCAAAAAATTGAAAAATCCACCTAAAACCCAAAAAATTTGAAATTTTTATATGAAAAACTTGTTTTAGCCATATCTCCTTAAATATGCGTCCTAGAGCGAAAAGGACTTTAATTCGTGACCACCCCCAAAAAATTGAAAAATCCACCCAAAACCCAAAAAATTTGAAATTTTTATATGAAAAACTTGTTTTGGCCATATCTCCTTAAATATGCGTCCTAGAGCGAAAAGGACTTTAATTCGTGACCACCCCCTACAAATTGAAAAATCCACCCAAAACCCAAAAAAATTGAAATTTTTATATGAAAAACTTGTTTTGGCCATATCTCCTTAAATATGCGTCCTAGAGCGAAAAGGACTTTAATTCGTGACTACCCCCAAAAAATTGAAAAATCCACCCAAAACCAAAAAAATTTGAAATTTTTATATGAAAAACTTGTTTTGGCCATATCTCCTTAAATATGCGTCCTAGAGCGAAAAGGACTTTAATTCGTGACCACCCCCAAAAAAATGAAAAATCCACCCAAAACCCAAAAAATTTGAAATTTTTATATGAAAAACTTGTTTTGGCCATATCTCCTTAAATATGCGTCCTAGAGCGAAAAGGACTTTAATTCGTGACCACCCCCTAAAAATTGAAAAATCCACCCAAAACCCAAAAAATTTGAAATTTTTATATGAAAAACTTGTTTTGGCCATATCTCCTAAACTAAGCGTCCTAGAGCGAAAAGGACTTTAATTCGTGACTACCCCCAAAAAATTGAAAAATCCACCCAAAACCCAAAAAATTTGAAATTTTTATATGAAAAACTTGTTTTGGCCATATCTCCTAAACTAAGCGTCCTAGAGCGAAAAGGACTTTAATTCGTGACCACCCCCAAAAAATTGAAAAATCCACCCAAAACCCAAAAAATTTGAAATTTTTATAAGAAAAACTTGTTTTGGCCATATCTCCTTAAATATGCGTCCTAGAGCGAAAAGGACTTTAATTCGTGACTACCCCCAAAAAATTGAAAAATCCACCCAAAACCCAAAAAATTTGAAATTTTTATATGAAAAACTTGTTTTGGCCATATCTCCTAAACTAAGCGTCCTAGAGCGAAAAGGACTTTAATTCGTGACCACCCCCAAAAAATTGAAAAATCCACCCAAAACCCAAAAAATTTGAAATTTTTATATGAAAAAATTGAAAAAATTGAAAAATCCACCCAAAACCCAAAAAAATTGAAATTTTTATATGAAAAACTTGTTTTGGCCATATCTCCTTAAATATGCGTCCTAGAGCGAAAAGGACTTTAATTCGTGACCACCCCCAAAAAATTGAAAAATCCACCCAAAACCCAAAAAATTTGAAATTTTTATATGAAAAACTTGTTTTGGCCATATCTCCTTAAATATGCGTCCTAGAGCGAAAAGGACTTTAATTCGTGACTACCCCCAAAAAATTGAAAAATCCACCCAAAACCTAAAAAATTTGAAATTTTTATATGAAAAACTTATTTTGGCCATATCTCCTAAACTAAGCGTTCTAGAGCGAAAAGGACTTTAATTCGTGACCACCCCCAAAAAATTGAAAAATCCACCCAAAACCTAAAAAAATTGAAATTTTTATATGAAAAACTTGTTTTGGCCATATCTCCTAAACTAAGCGTCCTAGAGCGAAAAGGACTTTAATTCGTGACCACCCCCAAAAAATTGAAAAATCCACCCAAAACCAAAAAAATTTGAAATTTTTATATGAAAAACTTGTTTTGGCCATATCTCCTTAAATATGCGTCCTAGAGCGAAAAGGACTTTAATTCGTGACTACCCCCAAAAAATTGAAAAATCCACCCAAAACCCAAAAAATTTGAAATTTTTATATGAAAAACTTGTTTTGGCCATATCTCCTTAAATATGCGTCCTAGAGCGAAAAGGACTTTAATTCGTGACCACCCCCTAAAAATTGAAAAATCCACCCAAAACCCAAAAAATTTGAAATTTTTATATGAAAAACTTGTTTTGGCCATATCTCCTAAACTAAGCGTCCTAGAGCGAAAAGGACTTTAATTCGTGACTACCCCCAAAAAATTGAAAAATCCACCCAAAACCCAAAAAATTTGAAATTTTTATATGAAAAACTTGTTTTGGCCATATCTCCTAAACTAAGCGTCCTAGAGCGAAAAGGACTTTAATTCGTGACCACCCCCAAAAAATTGAAAAATCCACCCAAAACCCAAAAAATTTGAAATTTTTATAAGAAAAACTTGTTTTGGCCATATCTCCTTAAATATGCGTCCTAGAGCGAAAAGGACTTTAATTCGTGACTACCCCCAAAAAATTGAAAAATCCACCCAAAACCCAAAAAATATGAAATTTTTATATGAAAAACTTGTTTTGGCCATATCTCCTAAACTAAGCGTCCTAGAGCGAAAAGGACTTTAATTCGTGACCACCCCCAAAAAATTGAAAAATCCACCCAAAACCCAAAAAATTTGAAATTTTTATATGAAAAAATTGAAAAAATTGAAAAATCCACCCAAAACCCAAAAAAATTGAAATTTTTATATGAAAAACTTGTTTTGGCCATATCTCCTTAAATATGCGTCCTAGAGCGAAAAGGACTTTAATTCGTGACCACCCCCAAAAAATTGAAAAATCCACCCAAAACCCAAAAAATTTGAAATTTTTATATGAAACACTTGTTTTGGCCATATCTCCTTAAATATGCGTCCTAGAGCGAAAAGGACTTTAATTCGTGACTACCCCCAAAAAATTGAAAAATCCACCCAAAACCTAAAAAATTTGAAATTTTTATATGAAAAACTTGTTTTGGCCATATCTCCTAAACTAAGCGTTCTAGAGCGAAAAGGACTTTAATTCGTGACCACCCCCAAAAAATTGAAAAATCCACCCAAAACTAAAAAAAATTGAAATTTTTATATGAAAAACTTGTTTTGGCCATATCTCCTTAAATATGCGTCCTAGAGCGAAAAGGACTTTAATTCGTGACCACCCCCAAAAAATTGAAAAATCCACACAAAACCCAAAAATTTGAAATTTTTATATGAAAAACTTGTTTTGGCCATATCTCCTTAAATATGCGTCCTAGAGGGAAAAGGACTTTAATTCGTGACCACCCCCTAAAAATTGAAAAATCCACCCAAAACCCAAAAAAATTGAAATTTTTATATGAAAAACTTGTTTTGGCCATATCTCCTAAACTAAGCGTCCTAGAGCGAAAAGGACTTTAATTCGTGACCACCCCCAAAAAATTGAAAAATCCACCCAAAACCAAAAAAATTTGAAATTTTTATATGAAAAACTTGTTTTGGCCATATCTCCTTAAATATGCGTCCTAGAGCGAAAAGGACTTTAATTCGTGACCACCCCCAAAAAATTGAAAAATCCACCCAAAACCCAAAAAATTTGAAATTTTTATATGAAAAACTTGTTTTGGCCATATCTCCTTAAATATGCGTCCTAGAGCGAAAAGGACTTTAATTCGTGACCACCCCCTAAAAATTGAAAAATCCACCCAAAACCCAAAAAATTTGAAATTTTTATATGAAAAACTTGTTTTGGCCATATCTCCTTAAATATGCGTCCTAGAGCGAAAAGGACTTTAATTCGTGACTACCCCCAAAAAATTGAAAAATCCACCCAAAACCTAAAAAATTTGAAATTTTTATATGAAAAACTTGTTTTGGCCATATCTCCTAAACTAAGCGTTCTAGAGCGAAAAGGACTTTAATTCGTGACCACCCCCAAAAAATTGAAAAATCCACCCAAAACCCAAAAAATTTGAAATTTTTATATGAAAAACTTGTTTTGGCCATATCTCCTTAAATATGCGTCCTAGAGCGAAAAGGACTTTAATTCGTGACTACCCCCAAAAAATTGAAAAATCCACCCAAAACCAAAAAACTTTGAAATTTTTATATGAAAAACTTGTTTTGGCCATATCTCCTTAAATATGCGTCCTAGAGCGAAAAGGACTTTAATTCGTGACCACCCCCAAAAAATTGAAAAATCCACCCAAAACCCAAAAAATTTGAAATTTTTATATGAAAAACTTGTTTTGGCCATATCTCCTTAAATATGCGTCCTAGAGCGAAAAGGACTTTAATTCGTGACCACCCCCTAAAAATTGAAAAATCCACCCAAAACCCAAAAAATTTGAAATTTTTATATGAAAAACTTGTTTTGGCCATATCTCCTAAACTAAGCGTCCTAGAGCGAAAAGGACTTTAATTCGTGACTACCCCCAAAAAATTGAAAAATCCACCCAAAACCCAAAAAATTTGAAATTTTTATATGAAAAACTTGTTTTGGCCATATCTCCTAAACTAAGCGTCCTAGAGCGAAAAGGACTTTAATTCGTGACCACCCCCAAAAAATTGAAAAATCCACCCAAAACCCAAAAAATTTGAAATTTTTATAAGAAAAACTTGTTTTGGCCATATCTCCTTAAATATGCGTCCTAGATCGAAAAGGACTTTAATTCGTGACTACCCCCAAAAAATTGAAAAATCCACCCAAAACCCAAAAAATTTGAAATTTTTATATGAAAAACTTGTTTTGGCCATATCTCCTAAACTAAGCGTCCTAGAGCGAAAAGGACTTTAATTCGTGACCACCCCCAAAAAATTGAAAAATCCACCCAAAACCAAAAAAATTTGAAATTTTTATATGAAAAACTTGTTTTGGCCATATCTCCTTAAATATGCGTCCTAGAGCGAAAAGGACTTTAATTCGTGACTACCCCCAAAAAATTGAAAAATCCACCCAAAACCAAAAAAATTTGAAATTTTTATATGAAAAACTGGTTTTGGCCATATCTCCTTAAATATGCGTCCTAGAGCGAAAAGGACTTTAATTCGTGACCACCCCCAAAAAATTGAAAAATCCACCCAAAACCCAAAAAATTTGAAATTTTTATATGAAAAACTTGTTTTGGCCATATCTCCTAAACTAAGCGTCCTAGAGCGAAAAGGACTTTAATTCGTGACTACCCCCAAAAAATTGAAAAATCCACCTAAAACCCAAAAAATTTGAAATTTTTATATGAAAAACTTGTTTTGGCCATATCTCCTAAACTAAGCGTCCTAGAGCGAAAAGGACTTTAATTCGTGACCACCCCCAAAAAATTGAAAAATCCACCCAAAACCCAAAAAATTTGAAATTTTTATAAGAAAAACTTGTTTTGGCCATATCTCCTTAAATATGCGTCCTAGAGCGAAAAGGACTTTAATTCGTGACTACCCCCAAAAAATTGAAAAATCCACCCAAAACCCAAAAAATTTGAAATTTTTATATGAAAAACTTGTTTTGGCCATATCTCCTAAACTAAGCGTCCTAGAGCGAAAAGGACTTTAATTCGTGACCACCCCCAAAAAATTGAAAAATCCACCCAAAACCAAAAAAATTTGAAATTTTTATATGAAAAACTTGTTTTGGCCATATCTCCTTAAATATGCGTCCTAGAGCGAAAAGGACTTTAATTCGTGACTACCCCCAAAAAATTGAAAAATCCACCCAAAACCAAAAAAATTTGAAATTTTTATATGAAAAACTGGTTTTGGCCATATCTCCTTAAATATGCGTCCTAGAGCGAAAAGGACTTTAATTCGTGACCACCCCCACAAAATTGAAAAATCCACCCAAAACCCAAAAAATTTGAAATTTTTATATGAAAAACTTGTTTTGGCCATATCTCCTTAAATATGCGTCCTAGAGCGAAAAGGACTTTAATTCGTGACCACCCCCTAAAAATTGAAAAATCCACCCAAAACCCAAAAAATTTGAAATTTTTATATGAAAAACTTGTTTTGGCCATATCTCCTAAACTAAGCGTCCTAGAGCGAAAAGGACTTTAATTCGTGACTACCCCCAAAAAATTGAAAAATCCACCCAAAACCCAAAAAATTTGAAATTTTTATATGAAAAACTTGGTTTGGCCATATCTCCTTAAATATGCGTCCTAGAGCGAAAAGGACTTTAATTCGTGACCACCCCCAAAAAATTCAAAAATCCACCCAAAACCCAAAAAATTTGAAATTTTTATATGAAAAACTTGTTTTGGCCATATCTCCTTAAATATGCGTCCTAGAGCGAAAAGGACTTTAATTCGTGACCACCCCCTACAAATTGAAAAATCCACCCAAAACCCAAAAAAATTTAAATTTTTATATGAAAAACTTGTTTTGGCCATATCTCCTTAAATATGCGTCCTAGAGCGAAAAGGACTTTAATTCGTGACTACCCCCAAAAAATTGAAAAATCCACCCAAAACCCAAAAAATTTGAAATTTTTATATGAAAAACTTGTTTTGGCCATATCTCCTTAAATATGCGTCCTAGAGCGAAAAGGACTTTAATTCGTGACCACCCCCAAAAAATTGAAAAATCCACCCAAAACCCAAAAAATTTGAAATTTTTATATGAAAAACTTGTTTTGGCCATATCTCCTTAAATATGCGTCCTAGAGCGAAAAGGACTTTAATTCGTGACCACCCCCTAAAAATTGAAAAATCCACCCAAAACCCAAAAAATTTGAAATTTTTATATGAAAAACTTGTTTTGGCCATATCTCCTAAACTAAGCGTCCTAGAGCGAAAAGGACTTTAATTCGTGACTACCCCCAAAAAATTGAAAAATCCACCCAAAACCCAAAAAATTTGAAATTTTTATATGAAAAACTTGTTTTGGCCATATCTCCTAAACTAAGCGTCCTAGAGCGAAAAGGACTTTAATTCGTGACCACCCCCAAAAAATTGAAAAATCCACCCAAAACCCAAAAAATTTGAAATTTTTATATGAAAAACTTGTTTTGGCCATATCTCCTAAACTAAGCGTCCTAGAGCGAAAAGGACTTTAATTCGTGACCACCCCAAAAAATTGAAAAATCCACCCAAAACTCAAAAAATTTGAAATTTTTATATGAAAAAATTGAAAAAATTGAAAAATCCACCCAAAACCCAAAAAAATTGAAATTTTTATATGAAAAACTTGTTTTGGCCATATCTCCTTAAATATGCGTCCTAGAGCGAAAAGGACTTTAATTCGTGACCACCCCCAAAAAATTGAAAAATCCACCCAAAACCCAAAAAATTTGAAATTTTTATATGAAAAACTTGTTTTGGCCATATCTCCTTAAATATGCGTCCTAGAGCGAAAAGGACTTTAATTCGTGACTACCCCCAAAAAATTGAAAAATCCACCCAAAACCTAAAAAATTTGAAATTTTTATATGAAAAACTTGTTTTGGCCATATCTCCTAAACTAAGCGTTCTAGAGCGAAAATGACTTTAATTCGTGACCACCCCCAAAAAATTGAAAAATCCACTCAAAACCTAAAAAAATTGAAATTTTTATATGAAAAACTTGTTTTGGCCATATCTCCTTAAATATGCGTCCTAGAGCGAAAAGGACTTTAATTCGTGACTACCCCCAAAAAATTGAAAAATCCACCCAAAACCAAAAAAATTTGAAATTTTTATATGAAAAACTTGTTTTGGCCATATCTCCTTAAATATGCGTCCTAGAGCGAAAAGGACTTTAATTCGTGACCACCCCCAAAAAATTGAAAAATCCACCCAAAACCCAAAAAATTTGAAATTTTTATATGAAAAACTTGTTTTGGCCATATCTCCTTAAATATGCGTCCTAGAGCGAAAAGGACTTTAATTCGTGACCACCCCCTAAAAATTGAAAAATCCACCCAAAACCCAAAAAATTTGAAATTTTTATATGAAAAACTTGTTTTGGCCATATCTCCTTAAATATGCGTCCTAGAGCGAAAAGGACTTTAATTCGTGACCACCCCCAAAAAATTGAAAAATCCACCCAAAACCCAAAAAATTTGAAATTTTTATATGAAAAACTTGTTTTGGCCATATCTCATAAACTAAGCGTCCTAGAGCGAAAAGGACTTTAATTCGTGACCACCCCCAAAAAATTGAAAAATCCACCCAAAACCCAAAAAATTTGAAATTTTTATATGAAAAACTTGTTTTGGCCATATCTCCTTAAATATGCGTCCTAGAGCGAAAAGGACTTTAATTCGTGACCACCCCCTAAAAATTGAAAAATCCACCCAAAACCCAAAAAAATTTGAAATTTTTATATGAAAAACTTGTTTTGGCCATATCTCCTTAAATATGCGTCCTAGAGCGAAAAGGACTTTAATTCGTGACCACCCCCAAAAAATTGAAAAATCCACCCAAAACCAAAAAAATTTGAAATTTTTATATGAAAAACTTGTTTTGGCCATATCTCCTTAAATATGCGTCCTAGAGCGAAAAGGACTTTAATTCGTGACCACCCCCAAAAAATTGAAAAATCCACCCAAAACCCAAAAAATTTGAAATATTTATATGAAAAACTTGTTTTGGCCATATCTCCTTAAATATGCGTCCTAGAGCGAAAAGGACTTTAATTCGTGACCACCCCCAAAAATTGAAAAATCCACCCAAAACCCAAAAAATTTGAAATTTTTATATGAAAAACTTGTTTTGGCCATATCTCCTAAACTAAGCGTCCTAGAGCGAAAAGGACTTTAATTCGTGACCACCCCCAAAAAATTGAAAAATCCACCCAAAACCTAAAAAATTTGAAATTTTTATATGAAAAACTTGTTTTGGCCATATCTCCTTAAATATGCGTCCTAGAGCGAAAAGGACTTTAATTCGTGATCACCCCCAAAGAATTGAAAAATCCACCCAAAACCAAAAAAATTGAAATTTTTATATGAAAAACTTGTTTTGGCCATATCTCCTTAAATATGCGTCCTAGAGCGAAAAGGACTTTAATTCGTGACCACCCCCAAAAAATTGAAAAATCCACCCAAAACCCAAAAAATTTGAAATTTTTATATGAAAAACTTGTTTTGGCCATATCTCATAAACTAAGCGTCCTAGAGCGAAAAGGACTTTAATTCGTGACCACCCCCAAAAAATTGAAAAATCCACCCAAAACCCAAAAAATTTGAAATTTTTATATGAAAAACTTGTTTTGGCCATATCTCCTTAAATATGCGTCCTAGAGCGAAAAGGACTTTAATTCGTGACCACCCCCTAAAAATTGAAAAATCCACCCAAAACCCAAAAAATTTGAAATTTTTATATGAAAAACTTGTTTTGGCCATATCTCCTTAAATATGCGTCCTAGAGCGAAAAGGACTTTAATTCGTGACCACCCCCAAAAAATTGAAAAATCCACCCAAAACCAAAAAAATTTGAAATTTTTATATGAAAAACTTGTTTTGGCCATATCTCCTTAAATATGCGTCCTAGAGCGAAAAGGACTTTAATTCGTGACCACCCCCAAAAAATTGAAAAATCCACCCAAAACCCAAAAAATTTGAAATATTTATATGAAAAATTTGTTTTGGCCATATCTCCTTAAATATGCGTCCTAGAGCGAAAAGGACTTTAATTCGTGACCACCCCCAAAAATTGAAAAATCCACCCAAAACCCAAAAAATTTGAAATTTTTATATGAAAAACTTGTTTTGGCCATATCTCCTAAACTAAGCGTCCTAGAGCGAAAAGGACTTTAATTCGTGACCACCCCCAAAAAATTGAAAAATCCACCCAAAACCTAAAAAATTTGAAATTTTTATATGAAAAACTTGTTTTGGCCATATCTCCTTAAATATGCGTCCTAGAGCGAAAAGGACTTTAATTCGTGATCACCCCCAAAGAATTGAAAAATCCACCCAAAACCAAAAAAATTGAAATTTTTATATGAAAAACTTGTTTTGGCCATATCTCCTTAAATATGCGTCCTAGAGCGAAAAGGACTTTAATTCGTGACCACCCCCAAAAAATTGAAAAATCCACCCAAAACCCAAAAAATTTGAAATTTTTATATGATAAACTTGTTTTGGCCATATCTCATAAACTAAGCGTCCTAGAGCGAAAAGGACTTTAATTCGTGACCACCCCCAAAAAATTGAAAAATCCACCCAAAACCCAAAAAATTTGAAATTTTTATATGAAAAACTTGTTTTGGCCATATCTCCTTAAATATGCGTCCTAGAGCGAAAAGGACTTTAATTCGTGACCACCCCCTAAAAATTGAAAAATCCACCCAAAACCCAAAAAATTTGAAATTTTTATATGAAAAACTTGTTTTGGCCATATCTCCTAAACTAAGCGTCCTAGAGCGAAAAGGACTTTAATTCGTGACCACCCCCAAAAAATTGAAAAATCCACCCAAAACCTAAAAAATTTGAAATTTTTATATGAAAAACTTGTTTTGGCCATATCTCCTTAAATATGCGTCCTAGAGCGAAAAGGACTTTAATTCGTGATCACCCCCAAAGAATTGAAAAATCCACCCAAAACCAAAAAAATTGAAATTTTTATATGAAAAACTTGTTTTGGCCATATCTCCTTAAATATGCGTCCTAGAGCGAAAAGGACTTTAATTCGTGACCACCCCCTAAAAATTGAAAAATCCACCCAAAACCCAAAAAATTTGAAATTTTTATATGAAAAACTTGTTTTGGCCATATCTCCTAAACTAAGCGTCCTAGAGCGAAAAGGACTTTAATTCGTGACCACCCCCAAAAAATTGAAAAATCCACCCAAAACCCAAAAAATTTGAAATTTTTATATGAAAAACTTGTTTTGGCCATATCTCCTTAAATATGCGTCCTAGAGCGAAAAGGACTTTAATTCGTGACTACCCCCAAAAAATTGAAAAATCCACCTAAAACCAAAAAAATTTGAAATTTTTATATGAAAAACTTGTTTTGGCCATATCTCCTTAAATATGCGTCCTAGAGCGAAAAGGACTTTAATTCGTGACCACCCCCAAAAAATTGAAAAATCCACCCAAAACCCAAAAAATTTGAAATTTTTATATGAAAAAATTGTTTTGGCCATATCTCCTTAAATATGCGTCCTAGAGCGAAAAGGACTTTAATTCGTGACCACCCCCTAAAAATTGAAAAATCCACCCAAAACCCAAAAAATTTGAAATTTTTATATGAAAAACTTGTTTTGGCCATATCTCCTAAACTAAGCGTCCTAGAGCGAATCGACTTTAATTCGTGACTACCCCCAAAAAATTGAAAAATCCACCCAAAACCCAAAAAATTTGAAATTTTTATATGAAAAACTTGTTTTGGCCATATCTCCTAAACTAAGCGTCCTAGAGCGAAAAGGACTTTAATTCGTGACCACCCCCAAAAAATTGAAAAATCCACCCAAAACCTAAAAAATTTGAAATTTTTATATGAAAAACTTGTTTTGGCCATATCTCCTTAAATATGCGTCCTAGAGCGAAAAGGACTTTAATTCGTGATCACCCCCAAAGAATTGAAAAATCCACCCAAAACCAAAAAAATTGAAATTTTTATATGAAAAACTTGTTTTGGCCATATCTCCTTAAATATGCGTCCTAGAGCGAAAAGGACTTTAATTCGTGACCACCCCCTAAAAATTGAAAAATCCACCCAAAACCCAAAAAATTTGAAATTTTTATATGAAAAACTTGTTTTGGCCATATCTCCTAAACTAAGCGTCCTAGAGCGAAAAGGACTTTAATTCGTGACCACCCCCAAAAAATTGAAAAATCCACCCAAAACCCAAAAAATTTGAAATTTTTATATGAAAAACTTGTTTTGGCCATATCTCCTTAAATATGCGTCCTAGAGCGAAAAGGACTTTAATTCGTGACTACCCCCAAAAAATTGAAAAATCCACCTAAAACCAAAAAAATTTGAAATTTTTATATGAAAAACTTGTTTTGGCCATATCTCCTTAAATATGCGTCCTAGAGCGAAAAGGACTTTAATTCGTGACCACCCCCAAAAAATTGAAAAATCCACCCAAAACCCAAAAAATTTGAAATTTTTATATGAAAAACTTGTTTTGGCCATATCTCCTTAAATATGCGTCCTAGAGCGAAAAGGACTTTAATTCGTGACCACCCCCTAAAAATTGAAAAATCCACCCAAAACCCAAAAAATTTGAAATTTTTATATGAAAAACTTGTTTTGGCCATATCTCCTAAACTAAGCGTCCTAGAGCGAATCGACTTTAATTCGTGACTACCCCCAAAAAATTGAAAAATCCACCCAAAACCCAAAAAATTTGAAATTTTTATATGAAAAACTTGTTTTGGCCATATCTCCTAAACTAAGCGTCCTAGAGCGAAAAGGACTTTAATTCGTGACCACCCCCAAAAAATTGAAAAATCCACCCAAAACCCAAAAAATTTGAAATTTTTATAAGAAAAACTTGTTTTGGCCATATCTCCTTAAATATGCGTCCTAGAGCGAAAAGGACTTTAATTCGTGACTACCCCCAAAAAATTGAAAAATCCACCCAAAACCCAAAAAATTTGAAATTTTTATATGAAAAACTTGTTTTGGCCATATCTCCTTAAATATGCGTCCTAGAGCGAAAAGGACTTTAATTCGTGACCACTCCCAAAAAATTGAAAAATCCACCCAAAACCCAAAAAATTTGAAATTTTTATATGAAAAACTTGTTTTGGCCATATCTCCTTAAATATGCGTCCTAGAGCGAAAAGGACTTTAATTCGTGACTACCCCCAAAAAATTGAAAAATCCACCCAAAACCAAAAAAATTTGAAATTTTTATATGAAAAACTTGTTTTGGCCATATCTCCTTAAATATGCGTCCTAGAGCGAAAAGGACTTTAATTCGTGACCACCCCCAAAAAATTGAAAAATCCACCCAAAACCCAAAAAATTTGAAATTTTTATATGAAAAACTTGTTTTGGCCATATCTCCTTAAATATGCGTCCTAGAGCGAAAAGGACTTTAATTCGTGACCACCCCCAAAAAATTGAAAAATCCACTCAAAACCTAAAAAAATTGAAATTTTTATATGAAAAACTTGTTTTGGCCATATCTCCTTAAATATGCGTCCTAGAGCGAAAAGGACTTTAATTCGTGACCACCCCCAAAAAATTGAAAAATCCAAACAAAACCCAAGAATTTGAAATTTTTATATGAAAAACTTGTTTTGGCCATATCTCCTTAAATATGCGTCCTAGAGGGAAAAGGACTTTAATTCGTGACCACCCCCTAAAAATTGAAAAATCCACCCAAAACCCAAAAAAATTGAAATTTTTATATGAAAAACTTGTTTTGGCCATATCTCCTAAACTAAGCGTCCTAGAGCGAAAAGGACTTTAATTCGTGACCACCCCCAAAAAATTGAAAAATCCACCCAAAACCAAAAAAATTTGAAATTTTTATATGAAAAACTTGTTTTGGCCATATCTCCTTAAATATGCGTCCTAGAGCGAAAAGGACTTTAATTCGTGACTACCCCCAAAAAATTGAAAAATCCACCCAAAACCAAAAAAATTTGAAATTTTTATATGAAAAACTTGTTTTGGCCATATCTCCTAAACTTAGCGTCCTAGAGCGAAAAGGACTTTAATTCGTGACTACCCCCAAAAAATTGAAAAATCCACCCAAAACCCAAAAAATTTGAAATTTTTATATGAAAAACTTGTTTTGGCCATATCTCCTTAAATATGCGTCCTAGAGCGAAAAGGACTTTAATTCGTGACCACCCCCAAAAAATTGAAAAATCCACCCAAAACCCAAAAAATTTGAAATTTTTATATGAAAAACTTGTTTTGGCCATATCTCCTTAAATATGCGTCCTAGAGCGAAAAGGACTTTAATTCGTGACCACCCCCTACAAATTGAAAAATCCACCCAAAACCCAAAAAATTGAAATTTTTATATGAAAAACTTGTTTTGGCCATATCTCCTTAAATATGCGTCCTAGAGCGAAAAGGACTTTAATTCGTGACCACCCCCTAAAAATTGAAAAATCCACCCAAAACCCAAAAAATTTGAAATTTTTATATGAAAAACTTGTTTTGGCCATATCTCCTAAACTAAGCGTCCTAGAGCGAAAAGGACTTTAATTCGTGACTACCTCCAAAAAATTGAAAAATCCACCCAAAACCCAAAAAATTTTAAATTTTTATATGAAAAACTTGTTTTGGCCATATCTCCTAAACTAAGCGTTCTAGAGCGAAAAGGACTTTAATTCGTGACCACCCCCAAAAAATTGAAAAATCCACCCAAAACCCAAAAAATTTGAAATTTTTATAAGAAAAACTTGTTTTGGCCATATCTCCTTAAATATGCGTCCTAGAGCGAAAAGGACTTTAATTCGTGACTACCCCCAAAAAATTGAAAAATCCACCCAAAACCCAAAAAAATTGAAATTTTTATATGAAAAACTTGTTTTGGCCATATCTCCTAAACTAAGCGTCCTAGAGCGAAAAGGACTTTAATTCGTGACCACCCCCAAAAAATTGAAAAATCCACCCAAAACCCAAAAAATTTGAAATTTTTATATGAAAAAATTGAAAAAATTGAAAAATCCACCCAAAACCCAAAAAAATTGAAATTTTTATATGAAAAACTTGTTTTGGCCATATCTCCTTAAATATGCGTCCTAGAGCGAAAAGGACTTTAATTCGTGACCACCCCCTACAAATTGAAAAATCCACCCAAAACCCAAAAAAATTGAAATTTTTATATGAAAAACTTGTTTTGGCCATATCTCCTTAAATATGCGTCCTAGAGCGAAAAGGACTTTAATTCGTGACTACCCCCAAAAAATTGAAAAATCCACCCAAAACCTAAAAAATTTGAAATTTTTATATGAAAAACTTGTTTTGGCCATATCTCCTAAACTAAGCGTTCTAGAGCGAAAAGGACTTTAATTCGTGACCACCCCCAAAAAATTGAAAAATCCACTCAAAACCTAAAAAAATTGAAATTTTTATATGAAAAACTTGTTTTGGTCATATCTCCTTAAATATGCGTCCTAGAGCGAAAAGGACTTTAATTCGTGACCACCCCCAAAAAATTGAAAAATCCAAACAAAACCCAAGAATTTGAAATTTTTATATGAAAAACTTGTTTTGGCCATATCTCCTTAAATATGCGTCCTAGAGGGAAAAGGACTTTAATTCGTGACCACCCCCTAAAAATTGAAAAATCCACCTAAAACCCAAAAAAATTGAAATTTTTATATGAAAAACTTGTTTTGGCCATATCTCCTAAACTAAGCGTCCTAGAGCGAAAAGGACTTTAATTCGTGACCACCCCCAAAAAATTGAAAAATCCACCCAAAACCAAAAAAATTTGAAATTTTTATATGAAAAACTTGTTTTGGCCATATCTCCTTAAATATGCGTCCTAGAGCGAAAAGGACTTTAATTCGTGACTACCCCCAAAAAATTGAAAAATCCACCCAAAACCAAAAAAATTTGAAATTTTTATATGAAAAACTTGTTTTTGGCCATATCTCCTTAAATATGCGTCCTAGAGCGATAAGGACTTTAATTCGTGACCACCCCCAAAAAATTGAAAAATCCACCCAAAACCCAAAAAATTTGAAATTTTTATATGAAAAACTTGTTTTGGCCATATCTCCTTAAATATGCGTCCTAGAGCGAAAAGGACTTTAATTCGTGACCACCCCCTACAAATTGAAAAATCCACCCAAAACCCAAAAAAATTGAAATTTTTATATGAAAAACTTGTTTTGGCCATATCTCCTAAACTAAGCGTCCTAGAGCGAAAAGGACTTTAATTCGTGACCACCCCCAAAAAATTGAAAAATCCACCCAAAACCCAAAAAATTTGAAATTTTTATATGAAAAACTTGTTTTGGCCATATCTTCTTAAATATGCGTCCTAGAGCGAAAAGGACTTTAATTCGTGACTACCCCCAAAAAATTGAAAAATCCACCCAAAACCAAAAAAATTTGAAATTTTTATATGAAAAACTTGTTTTGGCCATATCTCCTTAAATATGCGTCCTAGAGCGAAAAGGACTTTAATTCGTGACCACCCCCAAAAAATTGAAAAATCCACCCAAAACCCAAAAAATTTGAAATTTTTATATGAAAAACTTGTTTTGGCCATATCTCCTTAAATATGCGTCCTAGAACGAAAAGGACTTTAATTCGTGACCACCCCCTAAAAATTGAAAAATCCACCCAAAACCCAAAAAATTTGAAATTTTTATATGAAAAACTTGTTTTGGCCATATCTCCTAAACTAAGCGTCCTAGAGCGAAAAGGACTTTAATTCGTGACCACCCCCAAAAAATTGAAAAATCCACCCAAAACCCAAAAAAATTGAAATTTTTATAAGAAAAACTTGTTTTGGCCATATCTCCTTAAATATGCGTCCTAGAGCGAAAAGGACTTTAATTCGTGACTACCCCCAAAAAATTGAAAAATCCACCCAAAACCCAAAAAATTTGAAATTTTTATATGAAAAATTTGTTTTGGCCATATCTCCTAAACTAAGCGTCCTAGAGCGAAAAGGACTTTAATTCGTGACCACCCCCAAAAAATTGAAAAATCCACCCAAAACCAAAAAAATTTTAAATTTTTATATGAAAAACTTGTTTTGGCCATATCTCCTTAAATATGCGTCCTAGAGCGAAAAGGACTTTAATTCGTGACTACCCCCAAAAAATTTAAAAATCCACCCAAAACCAAAAAAAATTGAAATTTTTATATGAAAAACTTGTTTTGGCCATATCTCCTTAAATATGCGTCCTAGAGCGAAAAGGACTTTAATTCGTGACCACCCCCAAAAAATTGAAAAATCCACCCAAAACCCAAAAAATTTGAAATTTTTATATGAAAAACTTGTTTTGGCCATATCTCCTTAAATATGCGTCCTAGAGCGAAAAGGACTTTAATTCGTGACCACCCCCTAAAAATTGAAAAATCCACCCAAAACCCAAAAAATTTGAAATTTTTATATGAAAAACTTGTTTTGGCCATATCTCCTAAACTAAGCGTCCTAGAGCGAAAAGGACTTTAATTCGTGACTACCCCCAAAAAATTGAAAAATCCACCCAAAACCCAAAAAATTTGAAATTTTTATATGAAAAACTTGTTTTGGCCATATCTCCTTAAATATGCGTCCTAGAGCGAAAAGGACTTTAATTCGTGACCACCCCCAAAAAATTGAAAAATCCACCCAAAACCCAAAAAATTTGAAATTTTTATATGAAAAACTTGTTTTGGCCATAAATATGCGTCCTAGAGCGAAAAGGACTTTAATTCGTGACTACCCCCAAAAAATTGAAAAATCCACCCAAAACCAAAAAAATTTGAAATTTTTATATGAAAAACTTGTTTTGGCCATATCTCCTTAAATATGCGTCCTAGAGCGAAAAGGACTTTAATTCGTGACCACCCCCAAAAAATTGAAAAATCCACCCAAAACCCAAAAAATTTGAAATTTTTATATGAAAAACTTGTTTTGGCCATATCTCCTTAAATATGCGTCCTAGAGCGAAAAGGACTTTAATTCGTGACCACCCCCAAAAAATTGAAAAATCCACTCAAAACCTAAAAAAATTGAAATTTTTATATGAAAAACTTGTTTTGGCCATATCTCCTTAAATATGCGTCCTAGAGCGAAAAGGACTTTAATTCGTGACCACCCCCAAAAAATTGAAAAATCCAAACAAAACCCAAGAATTTGAAATTTTTATATGAAAAACTTGTTTTGGCCATATCTCCTTAAATATGCGTCCTAGAGGGAAAAGGACTTTAATTCGTGACCACCCCCTAAAAATTGAAAAATCCACCCAAAACCCAAAAAAATTGAAATTTTTATATGAAAAACTTGTTTTGGCCATATCTCCTAAACTAAGCGTCCTAGATCGAAAAGGACTTTAATTCGTGACCACCCCCAAAAAATTGAAAAATCCACCCAAAACCAAAAAAATTTGAAATTTTTATATGAAAAACTTGTTTTGGCCATATCTCCTTAAATATGCGTCCTAGAGCGAAAAGGACTTTAATTCGTGACTACCCCCAAAAAATTGAAAAATCCACCCAAAACCAAAAAAATTTGAAATTTTTATATGAAAAACTTGTTTTGGCCATATCTCCTAAACTTAGCGTCCTAGAGCGAAAAGGACTTTAATTCGTGACTACCCCCAAAAAATTGAAAAATCCACCCAAAACCCAAAAAATTTGAAATTTTTATATGAAAAACTTGTTTTGGCCATATCTCCTTAAATATGCGTCCTAGAGCGAAAAGGACTTTAATTCGTGACCACCCCCAAAAAATTGAAAAATCCACCCAAAACCCAAAAAATTTGAAATTTTTATATGAAAAACTTGTTTTGGCCATATCTCCTTAAATATGCGTCCTAGAGCGAAAAGGACTTTAATTCGTGACCACCCCCTACAAATTGAAAAATCCACCCAAAACCCAAAAAAATTGAAATTTTTATATGAAAAACTTGTTTTGGCCATATCTCCTTAAATATGCGTCCTAGAGCGAAAAGGACTTTAATTCGTGACCACCCCCTAAAAATTGAAAAATCCACCCAAAACCCAAAAAATTTGAAATTTTTATATGAAAAACTTGTTTTGGCCATATCTCCTAAACTAAGCGTCCTAGAGCGAAAAGGACTTTAATTCGTGACTACCTCCAAAAAATTGAAAAATCCACCCAAAACCCAAAAAATTTTAAATTTTTATATGAAAAACTTGTTTTGGCCATATCTCCTAAACTAAGCGTTCTAGAGCGAAAAGGACTTTAATTCGTGACCACCCCCAAAAAATTGAAAAATCCACCCAAAACCCAAAAAATTTGAAATTTTTATAAGAAAAACTTGTTTTGGCCATATCTCCTTAAATATGCGTCCTAGAGCGAAAAGGACTTTAATTCGTGACTACCCCCAAAAAATTGAAAAATCCACCCAAAACCCAAAAAAATTGAAATTTTTATATGAAAAACTTGTTTTGGCCATATCTCCTAAACTAAGCGTCCTAGAGCGAAAAGGACTTTAATTCGTGACCACCCCCAAAAAATTGAAAAATCCACCCAAAACCCAAAAAATTTGAAATTTTTATATGAAAAAATTGAAAAAATTGAAAAATCCACCCAAAACCCAAAAAAATTGAAATTTTTATATGAAAAACTTGTTTTGGCCATATCTCCTTAAATATGCGTCCTAGAGCGAAAAGGACTTTAATTCGTGACCACCCCCTACAAATTGAAAAATCCACCCAAAACCCAAAAAAATTGAAATTTTTATATGAAAAACTTGTTTTGGCCATATCTCCTTAAATATGCGTCCTAGAGCGAAAAGGACTTTAATTCGTGACTACCCCCAAAAAATTTAAAAATCCACCCAAAACCTAAAAAATTTGAAATTTTTATATGAAAAACTTGTTTTGGCCATATCTCCTAAACTAAGCGTTCTAGAGCGAAAAGGACTTTAATTCGTGACCACCCCCAAAAAATTGAAAAATCCACTCAAAACCTAAAAAAATTGAAATTTTTATATGAAAAACTTGTTTTGGTCATATCTCCTTAAATATGCGTCCTAGAGCGAAAAGGACTTTAATTCGTGACCACCCCCAAAAAATTGAAAAATCCAAACAAAACCCAAGAATTTGAAATTTTTATATGAAAAACTTGTTTTGGCCATATCTCCTTAAATATGCGTCCTAGAGGGAAAAGGACTTTAATTCGTGACCACCCCCTAAAAATTGAAAAATCCACCTAAAACCCAAAAAAATTGAAATTTTTATATGAAAAACTTGTTTTGGCCATATCTCCTAAACTAAGCGTCCTAGAGCGAAAAGGACTTTAATTCGTGACCACCCCCAAAAAATTGAAAAATCCACCCAAAACCAAAAAAATTTGAAATTTTTATATGAAAAACTTGTTTTGGCCATATCTCCTTAAATATGCGTCCTAGAGCGAAAAGGACTTTAATTCGTGACTACCCCCAAAAAATTGAAAAATCCACCCAAAACCAAAAAAATTTGAAATTTTTATATGAAAAACTTGTTTTTGGCCATATCTCCTTAAATATGCGTCCTAGAGCGATAAGGACTTTAATTCGTGACCACCCCCAAAAAATTGAAAAATCCACCCAAAACCCAAAAAATTTGAAATTTTTATATGAAAAACTTGTTTTGGCCACATCTCCTTAAATATGCGTCCTAGAGCGAAAAGGACTTTAATTCGTGACCACCCCCTACAAATTGAAAAATCCACCCAAAACCCAAAAAAATTGAAATTTTTATATGAAAAACTTGTTTTGGCCATATCTCCTAAACTAAGCGTCCTAGAGCGAAAAGGACTTTAATTCGTGACCACCCCCAAAAAATTGAAAAATCCACCCAAAACCCAAAAAATTTGAAATTTTTATATGAAAAACTTGTTTTGGCCATATCTTCTTAAATATGCGTCCTAGAGCGAAAAGGACTTTAATTCGTGACTACCCCCAAAAAATTGAAAAATCCACCCAAAACCAAAAAAATTTGAAATTTTTATATGAAAAACTTGTTTTGGCCATATCTCCTTAAATATGCGTCCTAGAGCGAAAAGGACTTTAATTCGTGACCACCCCCAAAAAATTGAAAAATCCACCCAAAACCCAAAAAATTTGAAATTTTTATATGAAAAACTTGTTTTGGCCATATCTCCTTAAATATGCGTCCTAGAACGAAAAGGACTTTAATTCGTGACCACCCCCTAAAAATTGAAAAATCCACCCAAAACCCAAAAAATTTGAAATTTTTATATGAAAAACTTGTTTTGGCCATATCTCCTTAAATATGCGTCCTAGAACGAAAAGGACTTTAATTCGTGACCACCCCCTAAAAATTGAAAAATCCACCCAAAACCCAAAAAATTTGAAATTTTTATATGAAAAATTTGTTTTGGCCATATCTCCTAAACTAAGCGTCCTACACACAAAAAAAATTTTTTTGATTTCAATCACGAAAATCGCGGATTCAATCATTTTTTTAATTGAAATGTCTTCAATCACGAAAATGATAGTATCAATCACCCATTTTGATTGAAAACCAACACGATTTTCAATTAAAAATTTAATTGACTTTTGTCACGGAATCAATTAATTGTGTGATTGAATCAATTAAAAACGTGATTGATTTTTAACATAAAATTCAATCACAGTTTTAATTGAATCAATTAAAATTTTAATTAATTTCGCGACAAAAATCAATCAACTATTTGATTCATTCAATTAAATAATTAATTAAAATTGGTTATAAATTTCGATCAAAAAATTTATATATTGCGACCCCAAAGTTTTATTTGAAATAAAAGAAAATATGTGTTTCTTATAATATTTAATATTTTATTATTTTTTTAATTATGCAAAAGACAAATAAATTTGGTTCTTTTCATTTGTGTTTTGTTCTAACATAACTTACAAATACAATTACTATCAATAACAACTATAGGGTGAAAAAATAAATTATATAAATCATTAGCTTCCTTATAATAATAACCATGTTAGCATGTTCCTTCTAATATGTAGATGCGCCTAGATTTCCAATAAATCACCAGCCTGTAAGCTAAATTAGTTTTTCTGAAAGTAAACAGAATAATTCGAATTTAATTTTGTTCAATTAAAAGTTAATTTTGTTAAATATTACCTGCATAGAATATCAAGTTCAATTCTTAGTTCCAGGTTGCAGATTTATAATCTTCTTTTGCAGTTGTAGTCTTTTAGCATATAAAGGTGTATTAAGGAGCTCGGTAATTTAATTTTAGTAACAATTCCTTTCCAAAATTTCCGCACATTGAAATCGTCTATTAAAATTTTAACCAATCAAAGACAAAAAATAATGGCAAAGCAATGTACTATTTGGTATTATATTGATGATACTTTGCAAATTCTGGAAATAGTTAAAAATATAAATGGAAAATACATATTTTTATTATTTTCGGATATTTTTCATATTTTTAAATCCAAAAGAAAGAACTTTTTTACCATTACATAATTCAGCTCATTACTTTATATATCAGATATACTGCTCTCTACTTGGGTTCAAACTGAAAAAGGCAGGTAAAACAAAAATGCAATTTAATGCCAATGCCACTTCGCAACTTCAAGGTGAATCTTCCAACAAACCCATACCGCTCTTGGTTTTAAGAAAACTAGGAGTGAAAAAAATTTATAATTTTAAAAGATCAATACGGTACCCAAGTTTTTGTTGCAAACATATTCTTACATATTTGATAAAATGATGGAGTTGATTGGTCAATTTCACGAAATAAAATTGGTTACTAAAAGAAATGAATAAAAAATATATTATTTTAGTCCGTTTAATGTAAACAGGCTTCAATGGAAAACGGCATTCACATTTCACAATTTCTTACCTTCAATAAACGTAGATTGTTTTCCATTTTTACAATACCACAAAACACAAACACAGGTAATTTCAAATGGGTTCTCTTATATATTTTTTCAAACCTTTACCACGTGGCCATTTGTTGTTGCACACTTTATTTATTTCAACCCTTTGCTATGATTTGTTGTTGCGTTCAAAATATTTATGTACACATTTTCAATGCAGCAGACAGAATGTCGGCAATCATGTTTTTCAATTTACGCGAAAAACAAAAACCCAACCGTTCGTTACAAGTTACTTCTACAGACTGATCTCTCCATCATATAATGTTGAATAAATACCCATTCTCTTGTTCTCTTTTCGCTCTTTCCATTGCTCAAAATTATTCAATTTCAATCACAAAAGTGATTGGATCAATCACATGTGTAATTGGAAACGGAAAAAATTTCAATCACGTTTGTAATTGAAAATTATTTCCGAATTGATTAACAAATTGATTGAATCAATTAATATTTTAATTGGAAACGTAACAAATATCAATCATTTTTTTAATTGGGTTTTATTCGGATTTGATAAAATAATTAATTGAATCAATTAACATATTAATTGAATCCGTTTCCAAATTCAATTAAGTGTTTAATTGAAAAAATTTTGGTCATAATTTTTTGTGTGTAGAGCGAAAAGGACTTTAATTCGTGACCACCCCCAAAAAATTGAAAAATCCACCCAAAACCAAAAAAATTTTAAATTTTTATATGAAAAACTTGTTTTGGCCATATCTCCTTAAATATGCGTCCTAGAGCGAAAAGGACTTTAATTCGTGACTACCCCCAAAAAATTGAAAAATCCACCTAAAACCCAAAAAATTTGAAATTTTTATATGAAAAACTTGTTGTAGCCATATCTCCTTAAATATGCGTCCTAGAGCGAAAAGGACTTTAATTCGTGACCACCCCCAAAAAATTGAAAAATCCACCCAAAACCCAAAAAATTTGAAATTTTTATATGAAAAACTTGTTTTGGCCATATCTCCTTAAATATGCGTCCTAGAGCGAAAAGGACTTTAATTCGTGACCACCCCCTAAAAATTGAAAAATCCACCCAAAACCCAAAAAATTTGAAATTTTTATATGAAAAACTTGTTTTGGCCATATCTCCTAAACTAAGCGTCCTAGAGCGAAAAGGACTTTAATTCGTGACTACCCCCAAAAAATTGAAAAATCCACCTAAAACCCAAAAAATTTGAAATTTTTATATGAAAAACTTGTTTTAGCCATATCTCCTTAAATATGCGTCCTAGAGCGAAAAGGACTTTAATTCGTGACCACCCCCAAAAAATTGAAAAATCCACCCAAAACCCAAAAAATTTGAAATTTTTATATGAAAAACTTGTTTTGGCCATATCTCCTTAAATATGCGTCCTAGAGCGAAAAGGACTTTAATTCGTGACCACCCCCTAAAAATTGAAAAATCCACCCAAAACCCAAAAAATTTGAAATTTTTATATGAAAAACTTGTTTTGGCCATATCTCCTAAACTAAGCGTCCTAGAGCGAAAAGGACTTTAATTCGTGACTACCCCCAAAAAATTGAAAAATCCACCCAAAACCCAAAAAATTTGAAATTTTTATATGAAAAACTTGTTTTGGCCATATCTCCTAAACTAAGCGTCCTAGAGCGAAAAGGACTTTAATTCGTGACCACCCCCAAAAAATTGAAAAATCCACCCAAAACCCAAAAAATTTGAAATTTTTATAAGAAAAACTTGTTTTGGCCATATCTCCTTAAATATGCGTCCTAGAGCGAAAAGGACTTTAATTCGTGACTACCCCCAAAAAATTGAAAAATCCACCCAAAACCCAAAAAATTTGAAATTTTTATATGAAAAACTTGTTTTGGCCATATCTCCTAAACTAAGCGTCCTAGAGCGAAAAGGACTTTAATTCGTGACCACCCCCAAAAAATTGAAAAATCCACCCAAAACCCAAAAAATTTGAAATTTTTATATGAAAAAATTGAAAAATCCACCCAAAACCCAAAAAAATTGAAATTTTTATATGAAAAACTTGTTTTGGCCATATCTCCTTAAATATGCGTCCTAGAGCGAAAAGGACTTTAATTCGTGACCACCCCCAAAAAATTGAAAAATCCACCCAAAACCCAAAAAATTTGAAATTTTTATATGAAAAACTTGTTTTGGCCATATCTCCTTAAATATGCGTCCTAGAGCGAAAAGGACTTTAATTCGTGACTACCCCCAAAAAATTGAAAAATCCACCCAAAACCTAAAAAATTTGAAATTTTTATATGAAAAACTTGTTTTGGCCATATCTCCTAAACTAAGCGTTCTAGAGCGAAAAGGACTTTAATTCGTGACCACCCCCAAAAAATTGAAAAATCCACCCAAAACCTAAAAAAATTTAAATTTTTATATGAAAAACTTGTTTTGGCCATATCTCCTTAAATATGCGTCCTAGAGCGAAAAGGACTTTAATTCGTGACCACCCCCAAAAAATTGAAAAATCCACACAAAACCCAAAAATTTGAAATTTTTATATGAAAAACTTGTTTTGGCCATATCTCCTTAAATATGCGTCCTAGAGGGAAAAGGACTTTAATTCGTGACCACCCCCTAAAAATTGAAAAATCCACCCAAAACCCAAAAAAATTGAAATTTTTATATGAAAAACTTGTTTTGGCCATATCTCCTAAACTAAGCGTCCTAGAGCGAAAAGGACTTTAATTCGTGACCACCCCCAAAAAATTGAAAAATCCACCCAAAACCAAAAAAATTTGAAATTTTTATATGAAAAACTTGTTTTGGCCATATCTCCTTAAATATGCGTCCTAGAGCGAAAAGGACTTTAATTCGTGACTACCCCCAAAAAATTGAAAAATCCACCCAAAACCCAAAAAATTTGAAATTTTTATATGAAAAACTTGTTTTGGCCATATCTCCTAAACTAAGCGTCCTAGAGCGAAAAGGACTTTAATTCGTGACTACCCCCAAAAAATTGAAAAATCCACCCAAAACCCAAAAAATTTGAAATTTTTATATGAAAAACTTGTTTTGGCCATATCTCCTAAACTAAGCGTCCTAGAGCGAAAAGGACTTTAATTCGTGACCACCCCCAAAAAATTGAAAAATCCACCCAAAACCCAAAAAATTTGAAATTTTTATATGAAAAACTTGTTTTGGCCATATCTCCTTAAATATGCGTCCTAGAGCGAAAAGGACTTTAATTCGTGACCACCCCCTAAAAATTGAAAAATCCACCCAAAACCCAAAAAATTTGAAATTTTTATATGAAAAACTTGTTTTGGCCATATCTCCTAAACTAAGCGTCCTAGAGCGAAAAGGACTTTAATTCGTGACCACCCCCAAAAAATTGAAAAATCCACCCAAAACCCAAAAAAATTGAAATTTTTATATGAAAAACTTGTTTTGGCCATATCTCCTTAAATATGCGTCCTAGAGCGAAAAGGACTTTAATTCGTGACCACCCCCAAAAAATTGAAAAATCCACCCAAAACCCAAAAAATTTGAAATTTTTATATGAAAAACTTGTTTTGGCCATATCTCCTTAAATATGCGTCCTAGAGCGAAAAGGACTTTAATTCGTGACCACCCCCTAAAAATTGAAAAATCCACCCAAAACCCAAAAAATTTGAAATTTTTATATGAAAAACTTGTTTTGGCCATATCTCCTAAACTAAGCGTCCTAGAGCGAAAAGGACTTTAATTCGTGACTACCCCCAAAAAATTGAAAAATCCACCCAAAACCCAAAAAATTTGAAATTTTTATATGAAAAACTTGTTTTGGCCATATCTCCTAAACTAAGCGTCCTAGAGCGAAAAGGACTTTAATTCGTGACCACCCCCAAAAAATTGAAAAATCCACCCAAAACCCAAAAAATTTGAAATTTTTATAAGAAAAACTTGTTTTTGCCATATCTCCTTAAATATGCGTCCTAGAGCGAAAAGGACTTTAATTCGTGACTACCCCCAAAAAAATGAAAAATCCACCCAAAACCCAAAAAATTTGAAATTTTTATATGAAAAAATTGAAAAAATTGAAAAATCCACCCAAAACCCAAAAAAATTGAAATTTTTATATGAAAAACTTGTTTTGGCCATATCTCCTTAAATATGCGTCCTAGAGCGAAAAGGACTTTAATTCGTGACCACCCCCAAAAAATTGAAAAATCCACCCAAAACCCAAAAAATTTGAAATTTTTATATGAAAAACTTGTTTTGGCCATATCTCCTTAAATATGCGTCCTAGAGCGAAAAGGACTTTAATTCGTGACTACCCCCAAAAAATTGAAAAATCCACCCAAAACCTAAAAAATTTGAAATTTTTATATGAAAAACTTGTTTTGGCCATATCTCCTAAACTAAGCGTTCTAGAGCGAAAAGGACTTTAATTCGTGACCACCCCCAAAAAATTGAAAAATCCACCCAAAACCTAAAAAAATTGAAATTTTTATATGAAAAACTTGTTTTGGCCATATCTCCTTAAATATGCGTCCTAGAGCGAAAAGGACTTTAATTCGTGACCACCCCCAAAAAATTGAAAAATCCACACAAAACCCAAAAATTTGAAATTTTTATATGAAAAACTTGTTTTGGCCATATCTCCTTAAATATGCGTCCTAGAGGGAAAAGGACTTTAATTCGTGACCACCCCCTAAAAATTGAAAAATCCACCCAAAACCCAAAAAAATTGAAATTTTTATATGAAAAACTTGTTTTGGCCATATCTCCTAAACTAAGCGTCCTAGAGCGAAAAGGACTTTAATTCGTGACCACCCCCAAAAAATTGAAAAATCCACCCAAAACCAAAAAAATTTGAAATTTTTATATGAAAAACTTGTTTTGGCCATATCTCCTTAAATATGCGTCCTAGAGCGAAAAGGACTTTAATTCGTGACCACCCCCAAAAAATTGAAAAATCCACCCAAAACCCAAAAAATTTGAAATTTTTATATGAAAAACTTGTTTTGGCCATATCTCCTTAAATATGCGTCCTAGAGCGAAAAGGACTTTAATTCGTGACCACCCCCAAAAAATTGAAAAATCCACCCAAAACCCAAAAAATTTGAAATTTTTATATGAAAAACTTGTTTTGGCCATATCTCCTTAAATATGCGTCCTAGAGCGAAAAGGACTTTAATTCGTGACTACCCCCAAAAAATTGAAAAATCCACCCAAAACCTAAAAAATTTGAAATTTTTATATGAAAAACTTGTTTTGGCCATATCTCCTAAACTAAGCGTTCTAGAGCGAAAAGGACTTTAATTCGTGACCACCCCCAAAAAATTGAAAAATCCACCCAAAACCCAAAAAATTTGAAATTTTTATATGAAAAACTTGTTTTGGCCATATCTCCTTAAATATGCGTCCTAGAGCGAAAAGGACTTTAATTCGTGACCACCCCCTACAAATTGAAAAATCCACCCAAAACCCAAAAAAATTGAAATTTTTATATGAAAAACTTGTTTTGGCCATATCTCCTAAACTAAGCGTCCTAGAGCGAAAAGGACTTTAATTCGTGACCACCCCCAAAAAATTGAAAAATCCACCCAAAACCCAAAAAATTTGAAATTTTTATATGAAAAACTTGTTTTGGCCATATCTCCTTAAATATGCGTCCTAGAGCGAAAAGGACTTTAATTCGTGACTACCCCCAAAAAATTGAAAAATCCACCCAAAACCAAAAAACTTTGAAATTTTTATATGAAAAACTTGTTTTGGCCATATCTCCTTAAATATGCGTCCTAGAGCGAAAAGGACTTTAATTCGTGACCACCCCCAAAAAATTGAAAAATCCACCCAAAACCCAAAAAATTTGAAATTTTTATATGAAAAACTTGTTTTGGCCATATCTCCTTAAATATGCGTCCTAGAGCGAAAAGGACTTTAATTCGTGACCACCCCCTAAAAATTGAAAAATCCACCCAAAACCCAAAAAATTTGAAATTTTTATATGAAAAACATGTTTTGGCCATATCTCCTAAACTAAGCGTCCTAGAGCGAAAAGGACTTTAATTCGTGACTACCCCCAAAAAATTGAAAAATCCACCCAAAACCCAAAAAATTTGAAATTTTTATATGAAAAACTTGTTTTGGCCATATCTCCTAAACTAAGCGTCCTAGAGCGAAAAGGACTTTAATTCGTGACCACCCCCAAAAAATTGAAAAATCCACCCAAAACCCAAAAAATTTGAAATTTTTATAAGAAAAACTTGTTTTGGCCATATCTCCTTAAATATGCGTCCTAGAGCGAAAAGGACTTTAATTCGTGACTACCCCCAAAAAATTGAAAAATCCACCCAAAACCCAAAAAATTTGAAATTTTTATATGAAAAACTTGTTTTGGCCATATCTCCTAAACTAAGCGTCCTAGAGCGAAAAGGACTTTAATTCGTGACCACCCCCAAAAAATTGAAAAATCCACCCAAAACCAAAAAAATTTGAAATTTTTATATGAAAAACTTGTTTTGGCCATATCTCCTTAAATATGCGTCCTAGAGCGAAAAGGACTTTAATTCGTGACTACCCCCAAAAAATTGAAAAATCCACCCAAAACCAAAAAAATTTGAAATTTTTATATGAAAAACTGGTTTTGGCCATATCTCCTTAAATATGCGTCCTAGAGCGAAAAGGACTTTAATTCGTGACCACCCCCAAAAAATTGAAAAATCCACCCAAAACCCAAAAAATTTGAAATTTTTATATGAAAAACTTGTTTTGGCCATATCTCCTTAAATATGCGTCCTAGAGCGAAAAGGACTTTAATTCGTGACCACCCCCTAAAAATTGAAAAATCCACCCAAAACCCAAAAAATTTGAAATTTTTATATGAAAAACTTGTTTTGGCCATATCTCCTAAACTAAGCGTCCTAGAGCGAAAAGGACTTTAATTCGTGACCACCCCCTACAAATTGAAAAATCCACCCAAAACCCAAAAAAATTGAAATTTTTATATGAAAAACTTGTTTTGGCCATATCTCCTTAAATATGCGTCCTAGAGCGAAAAGGACTTTAATTCGTGACTACCCCCAAAAAATTGAAAAATCCACCCAAAACCCAAAAAATTTGAAATTTTTATATGAAAAACTTGTTTTGGCCATATCTCCTTAAATATGCGTCCTAGAGCGAAAAGGACTTTAATTCGTGACCACCCCCAAAAAATTGAAAAATCCACCCAAAACCCAAAAAATTTGAAATTTTTATATGAAAAACTTGTTTTGGCCATATCTCCTTAAATATGCGTCCTAGAGCGAAAAGGACTTTAATTCGTGACTACCCCCAAAAAATTGAAAAATCCACCCAAAACCTAAAAAATTTGAAATTTTTATATGAAAAACTTGTTTTGGCCATATCTCCTAAACTAAGCGTTCTAGAGCGAAAATGACTTTAATTCGTGACCACCCCCAAAAAATTGAAAAATCCACTCAAAACCTAAAAAAATTGAAATTTTTATATGAAAAACTTGTTTTGGCCATATCTCCTTAAATATGCGTCCTAGAGCGAAAAGGACTTTAATTCGTGACTACCCCCAAAAAATTGAAAAATCCACCCAAAACCAAAAAAATTTGAAATTTTTATATGAAAAACTTGTTTTGGCCATATCTCCTTAAATATGCGTCCTAGAGCGAAAAGGACTTTAATTCGTGACCACCCCCAAAAAATTGAAAAATCCACCCAAAACCCAAAAATTTGAAATTTTTATATGAAAAACTTGTTTTGGCCATATCTCCTTAAATATGCGTCCTAGAGCGAAAAGGACTTTAATTCGTGACCACCCCCTAAAAATTGAAAAATCCACCCAAAACCCAAAAAATTTGAAATTTTTATATGAAAAACTTGTTTTGGCCATATCTCCTAAACTAAGCGTCCTAGAGCGAAAAGGACTTTAATTCGTGACTACCCCCAAAAAATTGAAAAATCCACCCAAAACCCAAAAAATTTGAAATTTTTATATGAAAAACTTGTTTTGGCCATATCTCCTTAAATATGCGTCCTAGAGCGAAAAGGACTTTAATTCGTGACCACCCCCAAAAAATTGAAAAATCCACCCAAAACCCAAAAAATTTGAAATTTTTATATGAAAAACTTGTTTTGGCCATATCTCATAAACTAAGCGTCCTAGAGCGAAAAGGACTTTAATTCGTGACCACCCCCAAAAAATTGAAAAATCCACCCAAAACCCAAAAAATTTGAAATTTTTATATGAAAAACTTGTTTTGGCCATATCTCCTTAAATATGCGTCCTAGAGCGAAAAGGACTTTAATTCGTGACCACCCCCTAAAAATTGAAAAATCCACCCAAAACCCAAAAAATTTGAAATTTTTATATGAAAAACTTGTTTTGGCCATATCTCCTTAAATATGCGTCCTAGAGCGAAAAGGACTTTAATTCGTGACCACCCCCAAAAAATTGAAAAATCCACCCAAAACCAAAAAAATTTGAAATTTTTATATGAAAAACTTGTTTTGGCCATATCTCCTTAAATATGCGTCCTAGAGCGAAAAGGACTTTAATTCGTGACCACCCCCAAAAAATTGAAAAATCCACCCAAAACCCAAAAAATTTGAAATATTTATATGAAAAACTTGTTTTGGCCATATCTCCTTAAATATGCGTCCTAGAGCGAAAAGGACTTTAATTCGTGACCACCCCCAAAAATTGAAAAATCCACCCAAAACCCAAAAAATTTGAAATTTTTATATGAAAAACTTGTTTTGGCCATATCTCCTAAACTAAGCGTCCTAGAGCGAAAAGGACTTTAATTCGTGACCACCCCCAAAAAATTGAAAAATCCACCCAAAACCTAAAAAATTTGAAATTTTTATATGAAAAACTTGTTTTGGCCATATCTCCTTAAATATGCGTCCTAGAGCGAAAAGGACTTTAATTCGTGATCACCCCCAAAGAATTGAAAAATCCACCCAAAACCAAAAAAAATTGAAATTTTTATATGAAAAACTTGTTTTGGCCATATCTCCTTAAATATGCGTCCTAGAGCGAAAAGGACTTTAATTCGTGACCACCCCCAAAAAATTGAAAAATCCACCCAAAACCCAAAAAATTTGAAATTTTTATATGAAAAACTTGTTTTGGCCATATCTCCTTAAATATGCGTCCTAGAGCGAAAAGGACTTTAATTCGTGACTACCCCCAAAAAATTGAAAAATCCACCCAAAACCAAAAAAATTTGAAATTTTTATATGAAAAACTTGTTTTGGCCATATCTCCTTAAATATGCGTCCTAGAGCGAAAAGGACTTTAATTCGTGACCACCCCCAAAAAATTGAAAAATCCACCCAAAACCCAAAAAATTTGAAATTTTTATATGAAAAACTTGTTTTGGCCATATCTCCTTAAATATGCGTCCTAGAGCGAAAAGGACTTTAATTCGTGACCACCCCCTAAAAATTGAAAAATCCACCCAAAACCCAAAAAATTTGAAATTTTTATATGAAAAACTTGTTTTGGCCATATCTCCTAAACTAAGCGTCCTAGAGCGAAAAGGACTTTAATTCGTGACTACCCCCAAAAAATTGAAAAATCCACCCAAAACCCAAAAAATTTGAAATTTTTATATGAAAAACTTGTTTTGGCCATATCTCCTAAACTAAGCGTCCTAGAGCGAAAAGGACTTTAATTCGTGACCACCCCCAAAAAATTGAAAAATCCACCCAAAACCAAAAAAATTTGAAATTTTTATATGAAAAACTTGTTTTGGCCATATCTCCTTAAATATGCGTCCTAGAGCGAAAAGGACTTTAATTCGTGACTACCCCCAAAAAATTGAAAAATCCACCCAAAACCAAAAAAATTTGAAATTTTTATATGAAAAACTTGTTTTGGCCATATCTCCTTAAATATGCGTCCTAGAGCGAAAAGGACTTTAATTCGTGACCACCCCCAAAAAATTGAAAAATCCACCCAAAACCCAAAAAATTTGAAATTTTTATATGAAAAACTTGTTTTGGCCATATCTCCTTAAATATGCGTCCTAGAGCGAAAAGGACTTTAATTCGTGACCACCCCCTAAAAATTTAAAAATCCACCCAAAACCCAAAAAATTTGAAATTTTTATATGAAAAACTTGTTTTGGCCATATCTCCTAAACTTAGCGTCCTAGAGCGAAAAGGACTTTAATTCGTGACTACCCCCAAAAAATTGAAAAATCCACCCAAAACCCAAAAAATTTGAAATTTTTATATGAAAAACTTGTTTTGGCCATATCTCCTTAAATATGCGTCCTAGAGCGAAAAGGACTTTAATTCGTGACCACCCCCAAAAAATTGAAAAATCCACCCAAAACCCAAAAAATTTGAAATTTTTATATGAAAAACTTGTTTTGGCCATATCTCCTTAAATATGCGTCCTAGAGCGAAAAGGACTTTAATTCGTGACCACCCCCTACAAATTGAAAAATCCACCCAAAACCCAAAAAAATTGAAATTTTTATATGAAAAACTTGTTTTGGCCATATCTCCTTAAATATGCGTCCTAGAGCGAAAAGGACTTTAATTCGTGACCACCCCCTAAAAATTGAAAAATCCACCCAAAACCCAAAAAATTTGAAATTTTTATATGAAAAACTTGTTTTGGCCATATCTCCTAAACTAAGCGTCCTAGAGCGTAGAGGACTTTAATTCGTGACTACCTCCAAAAAATTGAAAAATCCACCCAAAACCCAAAAAATTTGAAATTTTTATATGAAAAACTTGTTTTGGCCATATCTCCTAAACTAAGCGTTCTAGAGCGAAAAGGACTTTAATTCGTGACCACCCCCAAAAAATTGAAAAATCCACCCAAAACCCAAAAAATTTGAAATTTTTATAAGAAAAACTTGTTTTGGCCATATCTCCTTAAATATGCGTCCTAGAGCGAAAAGGACTTTAATTCGTGACTACCCCCAAAAAATTGAAAAATCCACCCAAAACCCAAAAAATTTGAAATTTTTATATGAAAAACTTGTTTTGGCCATATCTCCTAAACTAAGCGTCCTAGAGCGAAAAGGACTTTAATTCGTGACCACCCCCAAAAAAATGAAAAATCCACCCAAAACCCAAAAAATTTGAAATTTTTATATGAAAAAATTGAAAAAATTGAAAAATCCACCCAAAACCCAAAAAAATTGAAATTTTTATATGAAAAACTTGTTTTGGCCATATCTCCTTAAATATGCGTCCTAGAGCGAAAAGGACTTTAATTCGTGACCACCCCCAAAAAATTGAAAAATCCACCCAAAACCCAAAAAATTTGAAATTTTTATATGAAAAACTTGTTTTGGCCATATCTCCTAAACTAAGCGTCCTAGAGCGAAAAGGACTTTAACTCGTGACTACACCCAAAAAATTGAAAAATCCACCCAAAACCCAAAAAATTTGAAATTTTTATATGAAAAACTTGTTTTGGCCATATCTCCTTAAATATGCGTCCTAGAGCGAAAAGGACTTTAATTCGTGACTACCCCCAAAAAATTGAAAAATCCACCCAAAACCCAAAAAATTTGAAATTTTTATATGAAAAACTTGTTTTGGCCATATCTCCTTAAATATGCGTCCTAGAGCGAAAAGGACTTTAATTCGTGACCACCCCCTAAAAATTGAAAAATCCACCCAAAACCCAAAAAATTTGAAATTTTTATATGAAAAACTTGTTTTGGCCATATCTCCTAAACTAAGCGTCCTAGAGCGTAAAGGACTTTAATTCGTGACTACCTCCAAAAAATTGAAAAATCCACCCAAAACCCAAAAAATTTGAAATTTTTATATGAAAAACTTGTTTTGGCCATATCTCCTAAACTAAGCGTTCTAGAGCGAAAAGGACTTTAATTCGTGACCACCCCCAAAAAATTGAAAAATCCACCCAAAACCCAAAAAAATTTGAAATTTTTATAAGAAAAACTTGTTTTGGCCATATCTCCTTAAATATGCGTCCTAGAGCGAAAAGGACTTTAATTCGTGACTACCCCCAAAAAATTGAAAAATCCACCCAAAACCCAAAAAATTTGAAATTTTTATATGAAAAACTTGTTTTGGCCATATCTCCTAAACTAAGCGTCCTAGAGCGAAAAGGACTTTAATTCGTGACCACCCCCAAAAAATTGAAAAATCCACCCAAAACCCAAAAAATTTGAAATTTTTATATGAAAAAATTGAAAAAATTGAAAAATCCACCCAAAACCCAAAAAAATTGAAATTTTTATATGAAAAACTTGTTTTGGCCATATCTCCTTAAATATGCGTCCTAGAGCGAAAAGGACTTTAATTCGTGACCACCCCCAAAAAATTGAAAAATCCACCCAAAACCCAAAAAATTTGAAATTTTTATATGAAAAACTTGTTTTGGCCATATCTCCTTAAATATGCGTCCTAGAGCGAAAAGGACTTTAATTCGTGACTACCCCCAAAAAATTGAAAAATCCACCCAAAACCTAAAAAATTTGAAATTTTTATATGAAAAACTTGTTTTGGCCATATCTCCTAAACTAAGCGTTCTAGAGCGAAAAGGACTTTAATTCGTGACCACCCCCAAAAAATTGAAAAATCCACTCAAAACCTAAAAAAATTGAAATTTTTATATGAAAAACTTGTTTTGGCCATATCTCCTTAAATATGCGTCCTAGAGCGAAAAGGACTTTAATTCGTGACCACCCCCAAAAAATTGAAAAATCCAAACAAAACCCAAAAATTTGAAATTTTTATATGAAAAACTTGTTTTGGCCATATCTCCTTAAATATGCGTCCTAGAGCGAAAAGGACTTTAATTCGTGACTACCCCCAAAAAATTGAAAAATCCACCCAAAACCAAAAAAATTTGAAATTTTTATATGAAAAACTTGTTTTTGGCCATATCTCCTTAAATATGCGTCCTAGAGCGATAAGGACTTTAATTCGTGACCACCCCCAAAAAATTGAAAAATCCACCCAAAACCCAAAAAATTTGAAATTTTTATATGAAAAACTTGTTTTGGCCATATCTCCTTAAATATGCGTCCTAGAGCGAAAAGGACTTTAATTCGTGACCACCCCCTAAAAATTGAAAAATCCACCCAAAACCCAAAAAATTTGAAATTTTTATATGAAAAACTTGTTTTGGCCATATCTCCTAAACTAAGCGTCCTAGAGCGAAAAGGACTTTAATTCGTGACTACCCCCAAAAAATTGAAAAATCCACCCAAAACCCAAAAAATTTGAAATTTTTATATGAAAAACTTGTTTTGGCCATATCTCCTTAAATATGCGTCCTAGAGCGAAAAGGACTTTAATTCGTGACCACCCCCAAAAAATTGAAAAATCCACCCAAAACCCAAAAAATTTGAAATTTTTATATGAAAAACTTGTTTTGGCCATATCTCCTTAAATATGCGTCCTAGAGCGAAAAGGACTTTAATTCGTGACCACCCCCAAAAAATTGAAAAATCCACACAAAACCCAAAAAATTGAAATTTTTATATGAAAAACTTGTTTTGGCCATATCTCCTTAAATATGCGTCCTAGAGGGAAAAGGACTTTAATTCGTGACCACCCCCTAAAAATTGAAAAATCCACCCAAAACCCAAAAAAATTGAAATTTTTATATGAAAAACTTGTTTTGGCCATATCTCCTAAACTAAGCGTCCTAGAGCGAAAAGGACTTTAATTCGTGACCACCCCCAAAAAATTGAAAAATCCACCCAAAACCAAAAAAATTTGAAATTTTTATATGAAAAACTTGTTTTGGCCATATCTCCTTAAATATGCGTCCTAGAGCGAAAAGGACTTTAATTCGTGACCACCCCCAAAAAATTGAAAAATCCACCCAAAACCCAAAAAATTTGAAATTTTTATATGAAAAACTTGTTTTGGCCATATCTCCTTAAATATGCGTCCTAGAGCGAAAAGGACTTTAATTCGTGACCACCCCCTAAAAATTGAAAAATCCACCCAAAACCCAAAAAATTTGAAATTTTTATATGAAAAACTTGTTTTGGCCATATCTCCTTAAATATGCGTCCTAGAGCGAAAAGGACTTTAATTCGTGACTACCCCCAAAAAATTGAAAAATCCACCCAAAACCTAAAAAATTTGAAATTTTTATATGAAAAACTTGTTTTGGCCATATCTCCTAAACTAAGCGTTCTAGAGCGAAAAGGACTTTAATTCGTGACCACCCCCAAAAAATTGAAAAATCCACCCAAAACCCAAAAAATTTGAAATTTTTATATGAAAAACTTGTTTTGGCCATATCTCCTTAAATATGCGTCCTAGAGCGAAAAGGACTTTAATTCGTGACCACCCCCTACAAATTGAAAAATCCACCCAAAACCCAAAAAAATTGAAATTTTTATATGAAAAACTTGTTTTGGCCATATCTCCTAAACTAAGCGTCCTAGAGCGAAAAGGACTTTAATTCGTGACCACCCCCAAAAAATTGAAAAATCCACCCAAAACCCAAAAAATTTGAAATTTTTATATGAAAAACTTGTTTTGGCCATATCTCCTTAAATATGCGTCCTAGAGCGAAAAGGACTTTAATTCGTGACTACCCCCAAAAAATTGAAAAATCCACCCAAAACCAAAAAACTTTGAAATTTTTATATGAAAAACTTGTTTTGGCCATATCTCCTTAAATATGCGTCCTAGAGCGAAAAGGACTTTAATTCGTGACCACCCCCAAAAAATTGAAAAATCCACCCAAAACCCAAAAAATTTGAAATTTTTATATGAAAAACTTGTTTTGGCCATATCTCCTTAAATATGCGTCCTAGAGCGAAAAGGACTTTAATTCGTGACCACCCCCTAAAAATTGAAAAATCCACCCAAAACCCAAAAAATTTGAAATTTTTATATGAAAAACATGTTTTGGCCATATCTCCTAAACTAAGCGTCCTAGAGCGAAAAGGACTTTAATTCGTGACTACCCCCAAAAAATTGAAAAATCCACCCAAAACCCAAAAAATTTGAAATTTTTATATGAAAAACTTGTTTTGGCCATATCTCCTAAACTAAGCGTCCTAGAGCGAAAAGGACTTTAATTCGTGACCACCCCCAAAAAATTGAAAAATCCACCCAAAACCCAAAAAATTTGAAATTTTTATAAGAAAAACTTGTTTTGGCCATATCTCCTTAAATATGCGTCCTAGAGCGAAAAGGACTTTAATTCGTGACTACCCCCAAAAAATTGAAAAATCCACCCAAAACCCAAAAAATTTGAAATTTTTATATGAAAAACTTGTTTTGGCCATATCTCCTAAACTAAGCGTCCTAGAGCGAAAAGGACTTTAATTCGTGACCACCCCCAAAAAATTGAAAAATCCACCCAAAACCAAAAAAATTTGAAATTTTTATATGAAAAACTTGTTTTGGCCATATCTCCTTAAATATGCGTCCTAGAGCGAAAAGGACTTTAATTCGTGACTACCCCCAAAAAATTGAAAAATCCACCCAAAACCAAAAAAATTTGAAATTTTTATATGAAAAACTGGTTTTGGCCATATCTCCTTAAATATGCGTCCTAGAGCGAAAAGGACTTTAATTCGTGACCACCCCCAAAAAATTGAAAAATCCACCCAAAACCCAAAAAATTTGAAATTTTTATATGAAAAACTTGTTTTGGCCATATCTCCTTAAATATGCGTCCTAGAGCGAAAAGGACTTTAATTCGTGACCACCCCCTAAAAATTGAAAAATCCACCCAAAACCCAAAAAATTTGAAATTTTTATATGAAAAACTTGTTTTGGCCATATCTCCTAAACTAAGCGTCCTAGAGCGAAAAGGACTTTAATTCGTGACCACCCCCTACAAATTGAAAAATCCACCCAAAACCCAAAAAAAATGAAATTTTTATATGAAAAACTTGTTTTGGCCATATCTCCTTAAATATGCGTCCTAGAGCGAAAAGGACTTTAATTCGTGACTACCCCCAAAAAATTGAAAAATCCACCCAAAACCCAAAAAATTTGAAATTTTTATATGAAAAACTTGTTTTGGCCATATCTCCTTAAATATGCGTCCTAGAGCGAAAAGGACTTTAATTCGTGACCACCCCCAAAAAATTGAAAAATCCACCCAAAACCCAAAAAATTTGAAATTTTTATATGAAAAACTTGTTTTGGCCATATCTCCTTAAATATGCGTCCTAGAGCGAAAAGGACTTTAATTCGTGACTACCCCCAAAAAATTGAAAAATCCACCCAAACCCTAAAAAATTTGAAATTTTTATATGAAAAACTTGTTTTGGCCATATCTCCTAAACTAAGCGTTCTAGAGCGAAAATGACTTTAATTCGTGACCACCCCCAAAAAATTGAAAAATCCACTCAAAACCTAAAAAAATTGAAATTTTTATATGAAAAACTTGTTTTGGCCATATCTCCTTAAATATGCGTCCTAGAGCGAAAAGGACTTTAATTCGTGACTACCCCCAAAAAATTGAAAAATCCACCCAAAACCAAAAAAATTTGAAATTTTTATATGAAAAACTTGTTTTGGCCATATCTCCTTAAATATGCGTCCTAGAGCGAAAAGGACTTTAATTCGTGACCACCCCCAAAAAATTGAAAAATCCACCCAAAACCCAAAAAATTTGAAATTTTTATATGAAAAACTTGTTTTGGCCATATCTCCTTAAATATGCGTCCTAGAGCGAAAAGGACTTTAATTCGTGACCACCCCCTAAAAATTGAAAAATCCACCCAAAACCCAAAAAATTTGAAATTTTTATATGAAAAACTTGTTTTGGCCATATCTCCTAAACTAAGCGTCCTAGAGCGAAAAGGACTTTAATTCGTGACTACCCCCAAAAAATTGAAAAATCCACCCAAAACCCAAAAAATTTGAAATTTTTATATGAAAAACTTGTTTTGGCCATATCTCCTTAAATATGCGTCCTAGAGCGAAAAGGACTTTAATTCGTGACCACCCCCAAAAAATTGAAAAATCCACCCAAAACCCAAAAAATTTGAAATTTTTATATGAAAAACTTGTTTTGGCCATATCTCCTTAAATATGCGTCCTAGAGCGAAAAGGACTTTAATTCGTGACCACCCCCTAAAAATTGAAAAATCCACCCAAAACCCAAAAAATTTGAAATTTTTATATGAAAAACTTGTTTTGGCCATATCTCATAAACTAAGCGTCCTAGAGCGAAAAGGACTTTAATTCGTGACCACCCCCAAAAAATTGAAAAATCCACCCAAAACCCAAAAAATTTGAAATTTTTATATGAAAAACTTGTTTTGGCCATATCTCCTTAAATATGCGTCCTAGAGCGAAAAGGACTTTAATTCGTGACCACCCCCTAAAAATTGAAAAATCCACCCAAAACCCAAAAAATTTGAAATTTTTATATGAAAAACTTGTTTTGGCCATATCTCCTTAAATATGCGTCCTAGAGCGAAAAGGACTTTAATTCGTGACCACCCCCAAAAAATTGAAAAATCCACCCAAAACCAAAAAAATTTGAAATTTTTATATGAAAAACTTGTTTTGGCCATATCTCCTTAAATATGCGTCCTAGAGCGAAAAGGACTTTAATTCGTGACCACCCCCAAAAAATTGAAAAATCCACCCAAAACCCAAAAAATTTGAAATATTTATATGAAAAACTTGTTTTGGCCATATCTCCTTAAATATGCGTCCTAGAGCGAAAAGGACTTTAATTCGTGACCACCCCCAAAAATTGAAAAATCCACCCAAAACCCAAAAAATTTGAAATTTTTATATGAAAAACTTGTTTTGGCCATATCTCCTAAACTAAGCGTCCTAGAGCGAAAAGGACTTTAATTCGTGACCACCCCCAAAAAATTGAAAAATCCACCCAAAACCTAAAAAATTTGAAATTTTTATATGAAAAACTTGTTTTGGCCATATCTCCTTAAATATGCGTCCTAGAGCGAAAAGGACTTTAATTCGTGATCACCCCCAAAGAATTGAAAAATCCACCCAAAACCAAAAAAAATTGAAATTTTTATATGAAAAACTTGTTTTGGCCATATCTCCTTAAATATGCGTCCTAGAGCGAAAAGGACTTTAATTCGTGACCACCCCCTAAAAATTGAAAAATCCACCCAAAACCCAAAAAATTTGAAATTTTTATATGAAAAACTTGTTTTGGCCATATCTCCTAAACTAAGCGTCCTAGAGCGAAAAGGACTTTAATTCGTGACCACCCCCAAAAAATTGAAAAATCCACCCAAAACCCAAAAAATTTGAAATTTTTATATGAAAAACTTGTTTTGGCCATATCTCCTTAAATATGCGTCCTAGAGCGAAAAGGACTTTAATTCGTGACTACCCCCAAAAAATTGAAAAATCCACCCAAAACCAAAAAAATTTGAAATTTTTATATGAAAAACTTGTTTTGGCCATATCTCCTTAAATATGCGTCCTAGAGCGAAAAGGACTTTAATTCGTGACCACCCCCAAAAAATTGAAAAATCCACCCAAAACCCAAAAAATTTGAAATTTTTATATGAAAAACTTGTTTTGGCCATATCTCCTTAAATATGCGTCCTAGAGCGAAAAGGACTTTAATTCGTGACCACCCCCTAAAAATTGAAAAATCCACCCAAA